>NC_081408.1:472239680-472539680 GCF_030272615.1 Cryptomeria japonica
CTCATAGCTGAGGATACATAATAGCCCATAAACCTAATACATTACAGAGTCAAATAATCCTATGGGAAGTGATGATAGAAAATTCCCATCCCCAATTCTAGATCCAAAATCCTCTTAGCATTGTTTTTGGATAAAAGTGTTGAATTTGAGTTCATAGTCTAGAGTATTCTTGAGAAATCTTCTTTGCTCACGCTCTCTCAAAATGCAGCCCAAGCAACCTTCATCATTGTCTCCTTCTCTTGTGCCCACGTATCAAAGTATATAGCCAGTGGTCTGGATAAAACTCCAACCTCAACTTCAAAATGGTGTTGGCCACCATGGGCTAGTTATAAACCACTACAAGCTCCTTTTTTATGCTGAAACCACATTCCTTCAATTCCAGAGTTTGAATGATGGGGGTAAAGAATGCATTGTATATTTGGCCATTGTGGTTATGTGTCTCCCCATTAATACTTGCTTCTAATATCATCTTTATGGCATTTCTTATCCCATCCGATCTGCACTTAAATAATTGGCTCCATTGTTCATCCAACGTCTCTGAATGACACAAACACCCAAATCCAAATATGTAAGCCACCCAACACTCTCATCCTTGACTTCAAACTTAGAGAAACCATGACTAGAAGAAAAAATACATTTATCACACAATTTTAACATACCTCTCCCTATTTTTATATATTGATCTCCCAGTCATTTTAATCCTCATCAATTCCAACTTGAAGAACCAAACAATCTTGACTTATCAATATATGCCTCCCAAGGGAAAAAGCACATTTATCAAGCTATCATCTAACGAGGTTGATATATTCAACCATCACTTCTACGGGAGCAACTAGTGCCTATAAGGAAACATTTGATCCGCTTGAATCAAAAGTATCATCAAGTGTACAAATTAATCTTTAAAAAATAGTCTTTCCCACAACTACAGTTTCCACGTAGTGATCAAGTAGACATAGTACTGATCATGAGGATTATTCGTGGTCTAGAAGTAACTGGATCAGAGATGTCATAACCCTCCTTTATCACTTTTCATTTGATACAATTACTATTATATCTTTTTATGGTTGAGCTATTAAATATGGTTGAATAATTATTATAAAAGGTTAAATAATAGACCCACATACACACTTGGAGAATATAATTTAAATAGGAATTATTTAATTTCCCATTTTCAAATAGGCACATGTTGTAGAAGAAATTAGAAGCTTCTAGAGGAATCTTCATTCTTTAATTTCCTTGCATGTAACTCCCCCCACTAAGATATTAATAAATTTTGCATGGATCCAATATTGGAAAAGAATCATTTCTTTCAATTAATTCTCTTGATAGTGGAATTGAGGGATCTTTTCTATATAATGTATGCAAGTTTTTGAAAAGAGGGGGTTGGTTATTTTGAAGAAAGAAATTTTCTCAAGTTATTGAAAGTAGTAGGTTTCTCTTTGAGTCACATTTCATTGTAGGATTGTTAAGTAGTTGTTTTCAAGAAATTTCACAAAGTTGCTAGGAAGGATCAAGGGAGGCTAGCTTGAAGAATTTGGAGGGGATTCTACATCGAGCTTCGGGTATCCAGGTTCTCCTCTCTTCACATTCTTTTAATTGACATACGCGAACTTTGTATTTTGCAAGAAATAGTTTATTTTCTCTCTTAGAATTTATTTCATATAAAATATCTACCATCTTAGTTAATTAGAAAAATTAATAAAGGAAATTCTATTAATTCAAAAAAAGAATATATATATATATATATATATATATATATATATATATATATATATATATATATATATATATATATATATATTTGTTGTTTCAAAAAAAAAGAAAAAAAAAGTAAACCTTTTCTCCTTAAAAATGCATGTAAGGATATCTATTTATTTAATTAATTTTCCTTAGGGAAAAATAAGGAAAGAGATCTTCCTTTTGCTTTCTTTTCTATTTAAGTCTAGATTTGTGCAAAAATCCTTTTTTTCCTATTTAGTTATTTTTTGCCAAGAATTAATTCTTCTCTGTGAATAGAGATTAATTACCCGTGCATGAATCTTGTTTTCTTGTGTTTATTATTTTCTTTCTTGTGAATAAAAAAAATTAATTTCCTGTGTATGAATCTTGTTTCTTATTTTTATTATTTTTCTTTCCTGTGATTTAATCTTTCACTCACCTGTGGGTTTGATCAATCAAATGAAAATCTTATTCCTTAATAGTGATTTTTTCTTTCTACCTCTCTGTGATTATAAAGTTGTGCACCAGAAGCTTATTTCTCTTTGAATGAGGGTTTGATCAATTGTGTGTATTTCTTTTTGTTCCCTTATTTTCCCTCTGTGAGTAGTCTACTTCTCTGTGATTGTAGGAAAGGAAATTTTCAAATGTATTTGATATTCTCTGTAAGAATAAAATAAAACTACTCTCTCTCAAAAATCTATTCAACAAATTATTGGTGCCTTGTGTAAAATATTTTCTCTGAAATTTTTCTTTCTGAGAAATCTGTTTCTTAAATTATTGTTTTATATCAATGTTTCCAGAAAATCGTTCTCTTAAATAAACCCTTTCTTTAAATTATTGTTTTTTATCAATGTCTTTGGAAAATCATTCTTTGTAAATAAACATTTTTAAAAAATATATATCTCAGGAATGTGTGAAATTGCTGATGCCTCCGAAAAATCATTCTCTGTAAATAATCCCTTTCAAAGAAATATATCTCAGGCCTATGTGAAATTTGTTGATGCCTCCCGAAAATCATTCTCTGTAAATAAACCTTTTCAAAAAAAAAAATGCATCTTAGGAATATGTGAAATCTGTTGATGCCTCCAGAAAATCATTCTCTGTAACTCTGTAATTTCATCATACAACTATTATCTATATTTTTATTTTATTTAACCACTAATAAATAAATCAGTAGTTATTATTTCTATAAATAAAACTTAATCAAAGTAAGATTAGGTATTAATAGCTTTTAAATAGAATAAAAATATAATAATTTATTAATAATATTAATATATTAAGAGTATGTTAACACTAATTTTAATAATTTGTTGTAATTATTAATTTTAATAATATGAATATGCATACATAGAAAAGGATTGTTAATTTATGAAATTTTATTGTATCACTATTTGTAAATTCTAAAGGGGATTAAAATTGGAAATAGGTCCCAACAATTGAATCCAGATTAGATAAATGGGAAATCATTTTGTCAAGTGATTGGAAAACTTAGATAGGAATGAACAATTCTTCACAATGAATTTTAACTAAGTAGATTTATTTAATTGGATGATTCATTTATTTCATGAATTTAGATTGATATTTCCTTTCTCACCTAAGTATCAATATTATTTTTAAAATGGGTAAAATTAGAAAAAGACAAATTTAATGTCACGCAAGTTACTTTTTATGGTGGTATATTTATTCAATTCTCGTTATTTCTATACAAGTTACACTTTCTTATTTATCCATGCTAGTTGTGTAATTGATGTCATTAGATGGTAGATCTCTTATTTAATTTTCTTCTTCTTTTTGAATGTTAATAAGATTCTACTTCAAGAGAATTTCCTTCATTTATACGTAGAGATAATTTTGTGTTATATTTCTCAATATGAGTTTCAATTTTGTCTACATTAGAATAATGTTAAGATCATTAAATGTAAGAGTTAGATCTCTCATTTAGAAAACTAAACAAGAGGTGTTAGAAACTAAAACTTAGCAGCGTTCGGTATAAATGGTGCCTCTGGGTCACGCTTACGGGTAAAGACGTCATGTTGAACTACTACACCTAATGCCTAATAAAGTTGCATCAACGACGTATGTGGCATCGTCCCTATAAATCGCTCGAGAGTAATAAGGGACACTTGGAAGTTAAAATCCAAGGGGCAGGTAATCCCCCTTGGATCGATAATCTAATAAGATAATCTTTAAATGAATTTACATCTGCTAGTTAAACCATAGTAAACCCCTTTAGGGTTGATTGAGTGAAATGCTTTTATAAACTTGGCTTAATCTCGAAGAGTTGTTGACGATTGACAATTGGGTCAAGGGTGATGCTTATGATAGGTGTTAGGACCTAGATGTTTTAGGCTACAAGCAATAGGTCACCTTGAGCCTTTGCTTAAAAGCTACCATCGTGGGTAGCAACCACAGATAAACTGTCCGGGACATTGACCCTAGAAAGGGTTGCGTACCCACCAAATAGTTTACATTAAACCATAGATTAGAAAATAGAACTACATACTTTACGCCTTGATCTCGTGCCGAAACGAGTATGTAGGCAGTCTAGGGACGAAGTTGTCCCTAGTACTCAGGCATTCGGGATGGGGTGTAGGATTTGGTATAATAGATGGATTACAAAGCCTCCTAATTGAAAGATAAGGAAAATAAAAGAAAAAGTAATTCAATGCATACTCGGAAGGAATCTCGTATGGATTCGCTTGACTTCCCGAAGCTTTAAGCCAAATTATGAGGCGAAAATCAAGCTTGCATTATGTTATTTTGATTTCTCCTAAGGACGGTGACCTCGGTGCACTCCTATTAGAGGAGTGTAGTACTTAGTGAGTGACTCAGGACTTGAATGGTCCTGATGAGTCTAAGTCTCTAGCCAGAGCACCTCCTATCCCAAGTTGGATAGATGCCTACCCCATATGGGTAGATGCCTATCCCATATTGGATAGATGAAACCTCTTGTCTCGTATGGACAGATGCCTAACCCATATGGTTAGATGCTCATCCCGGATGGATGAATGCCTAATCCAAATGGATAGATGCCCAGAGTATGTGATTGAATCAAACACAAATGATTAAATTTTTTTTAAAAAAAGGTCAAAATTTTGTTGGGTTAAGTATAGTGGGTTATTACAAGAGATGTCATTTGATTCCAACACAAGGACACCTAGACCCATCCCTATCTTGTTGAATAATTATTTCCAAGTTTGAACACAAACTCGATGGATCCAAGATGATTTCCTTTTCTCTTTTGCCCACTCCCATATTAGCAAGAAAATCGGTTGCTTTATTCACTTTTATGTAAATGTGAGTGATTATGTAATCCAATAATTGCTCTAGGTAATACCTAATTTTAGGCATCCACTACATGAAGTTTCTAATTCATTATTTACCTCTTGGATATGGCATTGATACATATTTATGATTCTCCTTCAATATCCACCCACAAAATGTCTTTCAACACACACATCTCTAAGCCTTTTGTCATCACCTTCATTTCTGCCTCATTATTTGTAGCCACTCCAATGTAACTATGGAAGATCCAAACACATATGCCTTCTTGATTGCGTATGATACAACCAACTCTAACCTCCCTAGGGTTACCTCTAGTTGCACCATCAATGTTCAACTTGAACCTTCCTTCTTTTGGAACTACCCAGCATGCCTTTAATCTCTGTGTAGATTTTCCTCTAATACTAAATGATAAAGTTCTAAGTGATGGCCATGCCAATTGCACCTCTTTATCCCATTTCGATAAATACTGTATTCTTTTGCTTGTGACCTTGGCATTAACTACCTTACAGATCCCACTTTTGATATTGGAAATTATAGCTTGGATTGGGTGGACTCTGTCACAAAATAACTATCAGTTGCATTCTTTCCAAATTTTTTAGGCCACCATGGACACACCCACAATCCTGATGTCTCCTCACACTGACCTTATATACATAGTTGACCATCCTTGCAAAAAATCATGTAATGTATCATTCTTTGGTGTATTCCAACCAATGGACTCCAATAGCCAATCCTAGCATCTAGTAGCCAAAGGACACCATAGAAACAAATGATTCATTGTTTCCTCTTTAACAATGCACATTGGGGCCCTCAATTCCAATTGTTACGAGTCTATCACTAGTCAAGACACGCCCATGTAAGGCAATCCATAGAAATGCACCGACCCATGAGGCCACACTCTTGTGACAACATAACTTCCCTAGCCAATCATGCTTGCACCTGTTCCTTCTTAGAACCACATATCCAAGATTGACACTATATTCCCCAAACTTTGAGGCACACCATGTGATTTCATCATCTTCAATAGATAATATTATCTTCCTCTCACTCAAGATTTATGTGAGGGTCTATCCCGCCATAGTAGGGGGGATAACTCAACAATTGGGCACCACTCTATGTTTTGACCGACATATACCTTGAACTTCCTCTCTATCTCATCCATTCAACCATTATGACCAATTAAATTTGCAATGCCTCCTTTAGGGGGATTCTCTAGTTAGGCAATATTATATCACATGCATTCATATTGGGGGGTTTAATATCCTAAAAAATGAGCTCAATGTATTGCCTATTTGGTGAAAATAGAGGGGTTTTTAATTAAGGCTATGAAAAAATATAATATCTGGTTAAAATAGGGGGTTTTTAATATGGGCTATGTATTGAGAGGGGGTGACAAAAAAGGATTTTAGGGCAATATTTTTTGAAAATAGGAGGATTATTTAGTATTCCATGAACACATATGATATAACCTAGGTTCACTGAGTGAAGCCCCCATGACCTCCTCGCCATTCCAAGAATCTCTCCAAAATTTTGCCTTGCAACTATCACCAATTTTCCATGATAAGTGATTGGAAATGATGCCACAAATCTCCCATAGAAACCTCCAAATAGTTGATCCACCAATCGAATTAGTCATAATTAAAATTCTATCAAGGTTGTCTGAGTCAACGTATTTTTTCCTTATTTTTTTGCACCACAGTTTGCTAGGAGCTTTAATCATCTTCCATGTTAACTTTTCTCCCAGAGCAAGGTTCTATAGTTCCATTTTTCTGAGTCTGACACCCCCATCCTCCTTAGTAAGGTACATTATATCCCAATTAACAACCAAAATTTTCTTATCTTCCTTGGCCCCCTCCAAAATAAATTTCTTCATATAGCTTTCCAAAGATATGATAGCCTTGTTGGAGAGTTTGAAGCAATACATGACATACATTGGGACAACTGATAATACATATTTTATCATTAAAATTCTACCTGTATACACCTAAAATCAGTCTGGAGATAATTGATTAAATATTCAGTTATTTAATTAATAACCCTTCCCAATTAATTAAATTCACAATGATTTAATTAATTCCCCTAAATTCATCTACTTTTAAATAAATCTAAATGATTTATTTATATAGTTCATTTCATATCCCCCCTTTGATTAATTAATCTAAATTAATTAATTAATTCCCCCATTTAATTCAATTCTTCTAATCCCATGATTAAATTAACAAATTCATGATTTGTTGAAATTAATTATCATTTTCCTTTTATTTGAATTTCTAAATTCAAATTGGGCACATATGTCCTAACTTTAACTACTTAGCTTAACCAACTCCTAACCTAACCCATCCATTCAACCCTGGGTTTAACTAACCCCATCCTTTCCTAACCTCTTTCTAACACATTTGGAGTGTTAGCACTCTCATGAGGATAGGTGGCACTTTGGCCACATGTCCTCTCCCCTTGGACACTTGCCCTCTCATGAGCAAGATTCCTTGACACTTGTCACCACGGAGATGACATGTGTCCCTCCCTCCAACCTCTTCTCCAACCTCCCCAATCTCAATCCTTGATATCTCCAGATTGAATCCTGACCGTCGATTCCTGCCACCTCAGCCTGGGCCTAGGAAATCCTATAAATATCCCTCATTTTGGAGCAATAACATCCCTTGCATTCTCACTTTTTGCATTGTTATTATACTTCAATTACATCTCTTAATCATTTAGCATATTTAGCAATTAGGTCATTTTAGCATGTTTAGCATAGTTTAATCATCATTATCATGATAATCTAGGTTCTTTTGAGCATTTTAGCATAATCATCATAGCTTTAATCTTGCATCAAATTATTGTAGCCATAATCTTGCATAATCATGATCATTTAGCTACTCAACTTTTGAGTTGCCACTTTGGAGGTCATTGCTTGCTAGGAGCCACCTACATACACCTTCAAGGTCCTCAAAAATAGAGGAAGATGGAACATCTCAAAGGGAGCTAAGGATTTGTTTGTATTTGTTCATATTTATATGCTTCCTAGTTTACTATTGTTTCATCTATTATGTTTGTTTTATTGTTTTGTTAACATCATTTTAAACATCACACTACTAGCTTGTGAAAGCCATTTATTCTTCCATGATGTTTATTTTGAGTAGCATCGATTAATTACATCTGCTTAGTGTGAAGTCTTCTTAGAACCACAAACAAAAGAACACCTAAATACTTGGAGGAAAATTGTGAAATCTGAAACCCTAAAATGTTTGCTATCTTCTTTTAAATAATCTTGTTTGTATTGAAGAAAAAAATCTTTGACTTAATTTTATTCATAGTCTGCTTAGATTCCTTTGAGTAATTGTCAAGAGTACATTTGATCTCAACTACCTCCTTAATTATGGCCTCTCCAAATAGAATTGTGTCATCAACAAACTATGAATGTGTGACTGGATCCAATTCATCATCAACCAATATACCCTTCACAATTTCATCTACTGTTTCAATTTGATTTATTTCCCCAATAACTTGGCCATGAGAGAAAAAAGAAGGGTCAAATGGGATCTCCTTGATGCAAACCATTTGTTGCGTCAAAGAAGCCATGTAAGGATCCATTTACAAGAATAAAGAAACTCAGATAGGATATACATGCCCATATCACATCAATCTTGTTGGTTGAAAATTTTGTAAATTACGTGAATTTACAAAATTGTGGTTTCTTTTCGAATCAAGGAACATTGAGAGGGGGGCGAATCAATGTTCTGCAATTTTTACCTTTATTAACCTGATTTTTCAAATGAAGAAAATTAAAGTGCAGAAACACAAAAAAAAGATTAGCAACACCATAGCACCAATATTTTTACGTGGAAACCCGCTTAAGGGAAAAACCATGGTGGGATTCAAACCCACAATATTAATATACTCTGTTATAAGTATAAAAAATATTACATAAAGGGAATGCACATGCATTCAAGCACACTGCCTAGAGCTCACTACTCAAATTATAAGTAGGGCTACAACCCGGAAGGCTCACTACCTTACATAGCATCAACAAATGCCTGAGTATAGTTCTAGTTAAGAACAAAACACATGATCACACTCTGCTCTGCTACTTTTCTCTATTATGATATTCTGCATTATATCGGAGTACAAATCTTTCAACTGCGCATGTGAAACTGCACACAATCTCTCATACACACTTTCCACACCACCATTGATATAAAAAATGATCAAATCAATCAGTCTAATATATCCGCAACATCAAATTGGATCAATTCCATGTCGGTCCAAAAACCGCATAACACACATATGAAACGTGTTATCCAAGTCGGCTCAAATCCGATCAAAACAACCAAGCAAACCAAAACAAATTATCCACAAACTTCCCACATGTCATCTCACTAACCTTAAATACACAATCAATCACTAAAATCACTCCAAATGATCCGCACAATGAATCCTCATACGTTACTGCCAATGAATACTATTCTAACCAAAAAATTGTCTACTGGATCCTCCAACTGACACAAGACTCAACACCGGAGACCAAAAACTTGGAATAAGGAAATTTACATGTCCACAATACATCTCTGAGATCTGCAACATAAAAGATCTAACACAAATGAATCACCAACCAAAACACTGTACACTATGTCAGATGACCTATTCTTCTCACCATACCTCATTGGACCTCAATCAATCTTCCAGTATGAATGAATCATGAATTGTGGATTGGATAACTGACACTAGTTGCCGTTAATGACAACATCTGAACATAAATGCAGTGTCTCTTGCCAACAATTTCCTCATTTGGTATTGATGGCAAAAATTAGTGAAAAATGACCAAGTGTCGAACCAAAACCAAAGTAATATACACTGCAACAAGAATCTATCTGTCAGAATCAAAGAATTAGAAACTCCCCCTAAGATCAACATTTTTCACTTCTCTACTCTCTCCCTTTGACATCAATGGAAAAGGTAAGATTTTGAAAACCAAAAATATTATTTACATATACATAATCCCTATACACTTACAAAAGTTTGAAGATGTCAGCAAAAGAATTCATCAATGAATTTAGATGGCTATCTCGGTCCTTCTTCAGGCTCTCCAAAACTGTTATAATCCCACTAAACAAGTATGCAAGTGCCTCTGCTAACTTGAGATTTGTTGGCTCCATGGATTTCATGGCACTTTGGTCATCTTTTAGACCACTAAAAAATGCTATCTAACTGGGGAGTAATGAAACTCCTAAGTTCACAGACTCTGCCAATTATTTTCTCTTTTTCTTGACCCAAACTCCTGATTTTTTGCAAGTTGATCCTCATACTCTTTAGCCTTCTTCTCAATATCCATAGAGTTAATTAATCTTTTCACTTTCCTGGATGTAGTGTTTGATGAGTCCTTCAACCTCATACCCCATGGGCATGATCCATGATGATCTTGGTTCCACAACTTCCATAAGACATTGGTTGGTATCAACCATAAAGTAGATTGTGTCCTCGTACTTCTACACTATCTCCTTGGGAATTCTCTCCCTACTCTTCATCATGCTCTGCAAAGTCTTGAGGTATCCCCATAGAATGTTATTTTAGACTGTAGAATCTTCAAGACCATGGAGTGTTTCATTGATCTGAACCGCCACAGGCCTATCATAGGTCCACTGAACTTTGCCAACACCTAGAATCTCATTCATGAAGTAGAAATATAAACATATGATCAAGGTTCCAAATTTGAACACATGCTTCTTATCCTACTTGATTTTATTCAAATTTCTTAATAGCTCACTCCAGAGCACCTTGCACAAATCATATTTTTTATCCTCCTTCAATATCTGATAAGCAGCATAGATAGTCATACTGGATACTGAATTGTCCGACTAGAGTGATATATCTTGTAGCCCATCACCATTGATTCAAATCTAACATCATATTCAATAATGTCACTGATTGTTATTGGCCTTTTGTCAAATTGAGAACCAGTTGCCTCTGTTACAGTATGGTTCTTCACATTCCTCAAGGCAGACACCTCACTGACTGAACTCAAACATGTTATCACCTTAATTTTACTCTTGGTAATCTTGTGGGGTTTGTCAAGCCACATAAACTCATCACACATTCTGCTTAAAATGTATCAGATGAGGTTCCAACACTAAAATCATGTGCGGACCCATTCACTGCATTATCATCACTCTTCACCCAAGTCTTTCTTATCTGATCTCAGATATCTTCAACTTTTGATTCACCCTTCTCCTCTGCCTTCACATTTTCAATTCTTAAATACTTAGAAATGTGACCGAATTTGTTGCAATCATAACAAACAACATTTCCTTGACTAGGTCTGAAGCTCATCTGATTTCCCCTTGACTTGCATTGATTAGAAACATGTCCAAACCTACCACATGTATAACATCTAACATTTCTTCTATTCTGAAAGTTATTCATCACACTTCTGCATACATTTGCCTTATGACCATACTTATTGCATTTAAAACATTGACCAAAGAAAGATGGACCATTATTAGTCATCCTATTTCTGTATTGACTAGCCATATGACCAAATTTATTACAAACAAAACAATTACCATTGAATTTATGAGCATTAGGCTACCTTAACAGAGGCTTTCTTGAGCTCTTCTTTTGTTGTGCTGATTTGGAGCTTTCACCCTTCTCAAATCCAAGACCTTGAGTGTCATTAGGATTCTTCTAACTTGCAAGCATCTCATCTAGTCTAGCTGAGCTGATCTAGAGCTTCTCCTTGTACTCATTTGTAGCTTCAAGATCAAACTTAAGAAGTAGGACCCGCTTTCCAAGATCTTCCTCATGTTCTCTAGCTTCATGAAGGTCACTCATCAACTGTCCATTTTCATTCTCAAGTCTGCAACATTCTTTAGATTTATCTTTCAAAGATTGAGCAAGCTTCTCACATTCTTTTGTCTTTTTCTTCAGGGTTTCATCATCCATGCTTAGACTCTCTTTTTGTTGAAGTTGATCAACAAGCTCCTTTCTCTTTTTCTTGGACTTACTCAGTTTATCCTTTAATGTCTGAATGAAATTTTTAGCATCCTTAAGATTTGTTTTCACTCCCAGACTTTGGATTTGGACTGATCTAGATCATCAAGTGCAATAAGTAACTAGTCTAAGACTACTAGAATCCATGAAAACATCTGCCTAGATCTCCCTCAAGTTGTTAGGCTCCTTTTAAGGAAATAGGCTCTAATACCAATTGTTGGAATCAAGGAACACTAAGAGGGGGGGTGAATCAGTGTTCTAGAATTTTTACCTTTATTAACCCGATCTTTCAACCACTGAATGCAAATGAAGAAAGGTAAAGTGCAGAAAAACAAAACAAAGATCAACAACACCATAACACCAATATTTTTACGTGGAAACCCGGTTAACAGAAAAACCATGGTGGGATTCAAACCCATAATATTAATATACTTTTTTAAAAGTATACAAATATTGTATAAGGGGAATGCACATGCATTCAAGCACACTGCCTAGAGCTCATTGCTCAAATTACAAGTAGGGCTACAACCCGAAAGGCTCACTGCCTTACGTAATGATTACAAATGATTACAAGAAGGTTTGAACTATTGAATAGCATCAAAAAATTCCCGAGTATAGTTCCAGTTAAGAACACAACACATGATAACACTTTGCTCTGCTACTTTGCTATGTTCTGATATTCTGCATTATACCAAAGCACAAATCTTTCAATTGTGCATGTGAAACTATGCATAATCACTCATACACACTTTCCACACCACCATCGATATAAAAAATGATCAAATCAATCAGTCTAATTTATCGTCAACATCAAATTAGATCAATTCCATGTTGGCCCAAAAACTGCATAACACACAAATGAAACGCGTTACCCAAGTCTGCTTAAATTCGATCAAAACAACCCAGTTGATCAAAACAAATTGTCCACACGCTTCACACATGTCGGCTCAATAACCTTGAATACACAATCAACCGCTAAAATCACTCCACATGATCTGCACAATGAATCTTCACACATTACTACCAATGAATACTCTTCTAACCAAAAACTTATCTATCACATCCTCCATCTGACACAAGAATCAATACTAGAGACCACAAACTTTGAATAAGGCAATTTACATGTCCACAATGCATCTCCAAGATCCACAACATAAAATACACAACACAAATGAATCACCAACCAAAGCATTGTACACTTTTCCAGATGACCTGTTCTTCTCACCGAACCTCACTGGACCTCAATCAATCTTCGGGTATGGATGAATCATGAACTGTTGATTGGATAACTGACACTAGTTGCCGTCAATGACAACATTTGAACATCAATGTAGTGTCTCTTGCTAAAGTTTCAATCACAACAACATGAGATTTAATCTCTCATATTCTTCTGAGGGGAGGCTCCCACTTTAACTTTCTACTTTGTTCTATTGAAATGAGATACTTGCCTTTAATTTCTATTCTAAGCTTGGGTGGTGCATAATGTTATCTTCTTTTTTCAAGATAGATGTTATTCTTTTCCTCTTACTTCAAGAAATAATTTACAACATAGGGCGGCGATAATTCTTACAATCTTGATGTTACAAATTCTCTTAAAAGCAAGAATGAGTAAAATAATGGACAAGGAAAGAAGCAAAGTTTCTATGAAGGGCTAAATTTATTCTATTGCTTCACTGGGATGGGAAAGAGTGCTTCAACTCAAAGTCTTAATGTCATTGCTCTCCTATCAACCTTTCTTCTGGTAATTTCTTTTGTAATCCAATGTGTTAACCAATAGCCAAAATAAAACGCAAAGTCTTTAAACTGATTTTTTATTACGCTAATGATAATAATTTTCTGAAAGTAATGATAAGAGCACAAAGTCTTCATATCAGAATTCTCCTTTTCAAAGATAACCCAATAAAGTACAAAGTCCTTAAAGCGTAATCTTAATGTATTTCAACTAAACTTAAGTAAAAAGTATTAATATGAAGCACAAAGTCTTCAAACTAATATAAAGCTCACCAAGTTCTATTTTATCGAACAATAGCCAAAATATGACACAAAGTTCACAAGTTAACAATTGCCTCTAAACTTTAACAATATTCTCAACTTGCCTTCACTTGAATACAACAAGAATTTATAATGAAAATGATATAAGAACACTCTCACCATAAACCACAAATGAATCCAACACAAATTTTGGATGCCAAAAACTTTCTTCTTATTTCATCAAGTTGCCAAATCACAAAAATGAACACAAAGTTTCACCTCTTAGCTCTTCACTTCAACAAAAATTTGGCATAAGATTAAAGATAATAGATGAATTACAAAAAGAAACCTCATATATATAGGAGAGAGGTGTTGAGAAAATCTAGGAAAAACTATGACTAATTCAAGGAAGAGTCATGATTGACTTTGGACTTGTGCATTGCCTAAGTACAAAAACTAAATACAAAATTGACATTGAAGGTGTTAATGTCTTATTAAAAAATGCATCTACTATGAAAATTACTAAGTGTCATCAAACACTCCATTTTGATCCTGCTTCATGAATTCCTCGAAATTTTGTAGAACTTCTTTCATTTGTTTCTGTTTAGGTCCTTTAATGTGACTTGTGATAACCTTGACCCGAGTGATAGAATCTTCGAGGCAAATGTAACATTTCTTGTGCTTCTTCAAAAGTGAAGCTAGATCATCCGGATTAACTTGGATATCCACCAACTTACCAATAGAGGATAGTGAGAAAATTTGTTTGTCGACCTCTTCACCAATCAGTAGACTGAACTCTTTGATGATGATGTCTTCATGAAGAGGCTTTTGATTCTCATCGAGAAAAGTGCAAGGAAGAGCTGATATTTTTCTCAATGATATCCTTCCCTTTATCATTACATTCCTTTTGAGATTTCCTCAAATCCTTGATAAGGATTTCTAGGGTATTCATTTTATGTTCTAGAATTTCCCTTTGCTCAATGTACATGCCCCTTGACGGTATATTGCCATTGTCAACCAAAACATCTAACTGGAAATCTTCAAACTTCAACCAAGAGTTGAAGTCCTTTTCATGTGCTTCTAATTCAGTTGAAAATAAATTCAAAGTATTTTCAATCTCAACCTTTCCTCTTCCAGACTGCTTACCAAGGTAACTGTTGAACACAAGAGATGAGTCCCTTGACTTAACAATCTATCCATCCATTCTCCTGCTATCCTCCCACAAGAACTTATCTTCTCAGCTTGTTTCATCACCTGTTCATCTATTGAAGAAGTGACTAGATCAATTACCTCTGATGGCTTGGTAATTTTGATCAAAACTTCAGTCAACTGATCAACCTATTTCTTCAGTTTGTCCTTTTTCACCCTTTCTTCATTGAACATGGACACAAGATGTTGGAAAGAAGATTCAACATCATCAATTGTACCCTAATGTGTCTATTTGCCTAAGTCAGTCTTCTTGATAACATAATCAAAGGGTTGAATTCTATCAAGATCTGTATCTGGAGGGGGAATAGCCATCTCCACATATTTATTCTTTGACTCATCTTCTCTCACCCTAGATTGAGTTTTGGCCTTCTTCTTACATTTGGGCTTGACAAGTACCAATTGATTGAAGTCAAAATCATTTGGAGACACAAATTGTTTTTTCCTCTTAGGAGTGTTAGACACTAACCAAGGTGCTAATGATGAATCTTCATCGATTTTGGCAATCAAAACTTGTGTAGACAACTCCTAGGACTGAACACTGGTAGTAACAATAGGTGGATTTGAGGTGACAACAACAAGTGGATTTTAAATAACAAAAACCTTAGGAGGAACTTGGGATTCCATCATGAAACTATCAAATTCTTCTAACATAGAAGAAGTGACCTTAGACAAATTAGGGAGAAAAATAGTATCAAGATTGCCACGAGGTGTGTCAAGGGCAGATTGACTTGTAGAAGTGGAAGGAATAGTGTGAACTTCAGGAGCTGAGGATGGAAATGACATAATTGGATCCAAAGGAATGGCATCAACAACATAGATTAAAGTAGTACTTGGGATATCATCTAATGTAGGAGGAATACCTTCACATGTCTCTTGAGACTGGGAAGTACTTGGGATTCTAGGTAATCCCTCCTCATCAAATTCTCCTTCGACTTGTTCTTGCTCATTTTATGGTTCATATTCTTCTCCTTCAACTTCATCAACTTGAGTCTCCTAGGTTGAAGACTCACCTTGAGCTTTACCTTTTCCAACAATGAATTTGAATTTAGGACCCTTAGGAGTTATAGGTTCCTATCTATTTTAGTCATGAGTTCAGAAACTCTTCCCTTGGGCCTTGCACCATCTTCTTCAAATGAATCGACCTAGAATAGTTTTAGCTGCACACCATGTAGATTCAACCAAGCACTAGTATTGTCAAGAATCCTTTGGAACCTAGCCCTTATAGAAGTTGTATATGTGTAAAATTCATCATTTCTTAACTAGAATTAAAGGGAAATCATGAATCCCTGTCCAATTAAAGAATCCTAACAAATATCAATGAAATATTGCATGCATGAAAATAAGGATGAAAACTATCTAATTAAAACTACCTATTCCATAAACACAAATGGCTTCCATTGTTCTTCTGCTTCTTGTGGTATGATGGCTCTTAGATATTGCACTGGTAACCTACAAATGACACAAAATTTCAAAGGTCGTGATTGTTGAAAATGGAGAATTGATCTTGAATTTATATAATTTTGGGTGAGATTGAATGAGAGGTGGAACTCAACTGAGCTCACATGCTGATTGGAAGTTGAACTGCTGATTTGGAGGTGGAACATAATGATTAAGAGGTGGAACTCATTTGATTGAATAGATAAATGAGTTAACTGATTGAGAAAAAAGTTGATTGATAGATGAAAAAGAATGATTGGAGGAGAATTAAAGAATGATACAATTAATCAATTCATTGAATTGGTCAATTAAAATAAATTGAATTGTTAACCGAAGATGACCGATTGAATGTTTTTTTGGGAAAAAACAAAGTGGAAGATAGAAATAGAGATTGGAAAGATAATTTATTTAATTAATCAATTAATTGAATTGATTAATTTAGCATGTGCTTGAACTTGATTTAGATTTTTAATTTAATCTTTGCATAAGAATTGATTTAAATAATTCAATATGATCTTTTGAATATATTTAGAACTTGACTTAGATATTCAATTTGATTTTTGAGTGTTAATTGAATTTTGATTTTATTTAAATTCAACTTGATCTTTGAATTCATGCAAACCTGATTTAGGAATTCACTTTGATTTTTGAAATTATGCACACGTATTTCAAATTAGACAAAATTGGAAGAATATGAATTTGAATTTGAATTAGAGGAATTAATGAAATTAGACGAAATTAGACTTTGGGGAATTGGAATTTGAATTTGAATTAGAGGAATATTGAAATTAGATGAAATTAGAATTTGGGGAATTTGAATTTGAATTTGAATTAGCTAATTAAATAATTTAAGAAACTATTTAATTATTTAGAAATTGAATTTAATTAAATAATAAACATTATTTAAATTAAAGGATTAAATCACAATTAGTTAAATAATTAATATTTAAAAAAGGGTTAAATGATTAATTGATTAGGACATGATATAAATTGAAATTGGGTAATTAGTAATATGATGAAGAAATATGAATTTAGAAGAATAAGATTAATTAAATTAATTAAAGAATTAAAGAATTATTTAATCAATCAAAGGAATAATTAGTATATTATCAATGAGACATGTTTAGGTGTCTACATTGGCCCCTCTTTAAAAAAATGTCGAAACGACGTTGTTTCAAAGAAAATGTTTTTTTTTTGCCCCAGTGTGCTCTAGTGATGCTTAGGGTGTAAATATGCCCCCTTGAAAAAAGTGGTTGAAAATTTCTGAAATTGAGACCATTTTTTCAATACCATGCTAGTGAGCAATCATGTGAAGTTTCATGTGATTTCGAATCCGTTTGACTGGCCTACAAGTGTTTTGAATTTCAGGGGGACCACGACCATTGGAGTGATAAAAACCGTAATTTTGAGCTATAAATAGTGATTTGGATATTTCGTTTGCTCATTTGCATTCTTTTGAGTTCTTCGAGTTATTGTGATTTTAGAGATGTCTTGCGAGCGTTTGATCATAATGGTTGGCATTAGAGCACAACAACATTTGTCTAAGCGAGTGCATTCATATCAGAGACCACCTGGGATGGGAGGCATGGTAAGTTTTCAAAATTTTGCTCAATTTTTTGCCTATTTTTTTTTGTCAATTGTCCAAATTTTTCCAGAGATCAAAACTTTTATCCTTCATGCATTCGTATTTTGATTTTCATGCATTAGTCTTTAATGTCACGCATAAGTGTTAAATGTGTTGCATTAGTCTATATCTGATGCAAATAAGAGTGACGCATTGGTTGCAAATGTCACACAAGCATTATAAATGTTTCACATTAGTAGTAAGTGATACACATAAGTTATAAAAGTGATGCATACATTGGAAAATGTTTCTTTCTTGATATGTAAGTTATGAATTTTTCTCGTGAAGTACGATATCTGACATTTTCTTAACTCTTAATTTGTAGGAGAATCTTGGTGTGTTCTATTGTAGATAGAGTAGACCCAATGGTCTCGATCCTCGTGATAAGTTACTTGATGAGGAGGTTGCACATGTCTGACATCTGGGTTTATATCACGTTTTGCATCTTCCAGAGATTAGGACTAGCAGGGCCTTGATCACCAGCTTTGTTGAGCGGTGGAATTTTGAGACTTGTATATTTCATCTTCCTATTGGTCAGACATCCATCACATTAGAGGATGTCTGACATATTTCGCATATTCCCATTCATGGAGATAGAGTTGTTTATGATCATGATGATGGTCTCGCAGGACTATGGGACTTATTTGAGTGTGAGGAGCAAGACTTACAAATTAGTGGTCCCTATGATATACCATGGGATCGTCTGGACTATGATGACCTGACAATAGTTCTATGCAGTATTGTAGCAGGTCCACTAATTCTTAATAGGAGAGGTCATAAATTCCCAATCAAATGGGGTAGGGTCATTCATGATATGATCATTCATCAACGTGTGTATGCTTGGGGTCCTTGTCTCTTAGCCATGATATATTATCAGATGCATAGTGTTGTTTATTTGAGATACAAATCTATTAGTTGCGGTATGACACTGCTCCAGATCTCGGCTTGGGAGCATATTTCTATCTCTAGGCTACTGATTCATATTGATTTGTAGCCTGAGGAGCCATACGCTTTCAGATATACACTCGGGATTAGGCACAGAGGCTCGGGTAACACTTTATATTGGTGACATCAACTTGACATCTTGCAACACTTTATCTAGAGAACATACTTGGATTGCCCCAGTTGGGTGGATGATGATCAACATTTACTATTCTGTGGGCAACAAAGATTCCTTATAGGCAGGACTATGGAGACACAGAGGATCATTGAGATGTACTTGCCAAAATGTGTTCTTAGGTAGTTTGGGGAGGTACAGGGAGTACCTACTGTTACAACTTATTTTTCTTAGGTTGCTTGAGAGGTATCAGATTGGGGAGCATGTATACAACTGCATGTGGCTGCTGTAGAGTTTGACGCGGTTCAGGCATTACAGTGGGGTTGGATAGTAGGTGTTGCAAATTTGGGCACGACACCACAATGTAACACATGGTGGGCCAGACATATGCCTATTCCACTTACTGATCCTACAGTTCCTATTACACCTCAGTAGATACATCATCGGAGACAACAGAGGGGGGATGACGGGGATGAGGAAGAGGGAGATGGGGGTGAGGATGAAGGAGATGGGGGTGGGGGTGGAGATGAGGAGGGAGGAGATGGAGATGAGGACATAGATATCGGTGGAAACACCAAGTCTAGTAGCAGCAGGGATAACGATGAATCAACTTCAGGATCATCGAGAAGCGATGATGGGGATGATAGTGAGATGCCAGAGTTAGAGGATGTACCAGCCACAGAGGGAGGTGGGGATGGAGGATGGGATGGTGATGATGATGATCCAAAGGTTCTAAGAGCATGGATTTAGAGTTTGGAGGATGAGATTATGAGGTTGAGGCAACAACAAAGTGATGAGCAGGAGCTATTTCATAGAGACTATGCTGCCTTGGAGAGGGAGAGAGATCGAATTGCTAGTGAGAAGGATTGTCTCTAGAGGGAGCGAGATGATGCAATGAGGAGGGCCCAGTTGACACATGATGCCTATGATCAGTATAGAGCCTCTGATACAGGTATGTTGGCATGCAATGATCATATTATTCATTTATCTAAGGAGCGTATGTATTGGCATCAAGAGTACGAGAGAGCCACCCCAGAGGGAGAGCGAGTTTTGAGTTATAGTGCTTATATATCTGGTAGGAGATTGGGTAGATCTACCTCAAGAGGTACTAGTAGTGTTGCCCTCATGGGTCCACCTCGATCATTATTGGGACATCCTAGGGCAGGATCTAGCAGACAGGATCCTCTTGGAGATAGAGGCAGTGTCAGTTGAGACACTTTGTGTCATGTTATATGAGCCTTTGGGCATTTCTGATGATTGTATTCTGACACATTACCATTTTTGAGTTATATATATGATATGCAATTTTTTGGTGGCAATCTATTATGCTTTGTGTTCTTCATATGATGTATGTTTCTATGTGGTTTATGTAATGCATGTCTATATGGTTAATGCAATGATTTCTATATGCTTTTGATACAATGATTTGTATGGTTAAATCTAATGATACATATGGTTAATAAACTATATGATAATGAGGAAATTAATGACTAAATGAATGCAATCTAAATTATATGAAGGTAAACTAAATTACTAAATGAATGCAACCTAAATTAAACTATATGAATGTGATTTGAATGAACTATATGAATGCAATGTATTTTTGTTTGACATATGCTAGAATATTGCTTTACCTCTTTTGACTAAGATATCCCTTTTGAAGAAGTGTTAGTAAGATGAAAGGGAGAATAGATTGATGAAAGAATAATGTTACATGACATGAGACAAAGTGATGCAGAAAGAGATGATGAACAAAAGAAATAATAAGGAGAGATTCAAAAAACTAGAAATAAGCAATGGAGTGAAATGAGAATGATTGAGTCATGAACTTGTGTCTTTATTCATAGCGCAATATATTCATCACCAAGCCTTATTATGTAACAATGGAGCTTTGCACATCATGGTGTAAGGAACCAAGACATAAATATATCTCATCGAAGTAACAAAACCATAGTAGACAAGGAGCGAACCCTCCATTTTGGGAATAATGCTAGGAGTCAAGGTATGTGTGTCGTTTCAAAATATGAAAGCTCTTATCACAGACACCCATAACACCTATCCCAGAACTTCATTGGTTCACACCACAAAAATTAAACAAAGAAAAAGATAATGTCCATCATGGCTCCTCTAGTCACTTATGGACATCCTTGAGTAGCATAGGTACATAATATGTTGCCAAATGATAAAAGATAGAGACTAACTAGAACAAAATTCAGCAACTATACTGATATTTGCCTTTGTTCTTGATTGCTTGATGTGATGGTTGATAATGTCTAATCTCAAAATACTTGTACCCCATTTAAGACTGACCTGTCTGATTTCGAGTGTATCCATATTTGTTTAAGAAAAGATAATGATCACTTGATATGGATATTGATACGATTGATAAGACAGTTTGATCAGTTGATTGTAGATGTTTGATTAGATAGTTGTATCCTTTGTTAACTTCATGCAAAGTGTTTGTTGGATATCTGCTAGGGTGTTTGATGCTTGCGAGATATTTTATTGATTTTGATTGTTTTTCCTTTTTCTTTTGGATTTTGTGGATTGATATTTGAATTTTTTTATTGTTTTTTTCAGGATTGTATGTGAGTGTTTTTGTTTGATTTTTTCAGGACTTTTTCTGAATATGTTTGATATTTTGTGTTTTCCAATGTTTTTGGATTTTTTGTTTTTTAATGTTTTTGGAGTTTTTCAGATCGTATTTGAATGTTTTTGATTGATTTTGTTTTCTCAATGTTTTTGGATTTTTTTAGGACTCTTTACGATTTTTAGGATCTTTTTTCAAGGATTTTATCTGATTTTTAGGGTTTTTTCAGCTATGCCCCCAATATGCAAACTTGTCATGATGTGACGATCAACAAAATGCATGTGGAGACAATTAATTTTAGACATGACCTATGTTAATGCAATATGCATGATGAAGATGCATTTCTTATTCGAACAAGGATGATTGTGTTTGTTTAGCAATTTTTTAAACAACAATTGAATTGGAGGTGCCAAACATTTCATAGATAAGCGGTCAATTGATCCCTAAGATCCCTTGGAACATGCAAATTAACACACTTAATGACTGGGATTTACAAATGGAGACGCAAAAAACTTCCCTATTGGTTCTTGAAACTTTGACCTTCTTTTTCCCATGTGTGTGCAAGTGAGTTAATTCTCGCTCTTGTGTTCACTAAAGATTCTTGGCATCCTATATGACTAGCTAAGTAGTTTATTCTAACTTCAAAAGCATCCTGGATAGAGCCTTGCTGCAAGCAAGATTTTAGGGCTCTGACGAGGTTATATATTGTAATCTCTCGAATATTGCTCCATTTCAAATAGGCGTCCATAGCTCTGATGGAGTTATTCGCATGTTCCCATAGTCAAGCTTTTTGTCACACTTGTGTGCATGATATTTCAGTTATATATAATTTCTCTTTTGCCTTGAGATAGACATTGGCATAACACTTTTTCTTTTTATTTTCTTTTCTTGACTTGTAAGTAATGAAACCCACTTGGGTATGACAATTACAATGGCACTGAAGGAGAATATTTGATTTTTCACTAGTCATACGACCAACTAGGTGTCTAGAATGAATTAGAGATTTTGTTAATTTTTTAGATATAACAATTGATAGATTTTGAGTTAACAAGTCTCAAATATTGAAATATCTACCCAATCAAAGGTAAAGCGTCGTCATAGGGTGATGTTGAAAATGAATGACCTTATGATCTCAAAGTCTTCATGTCTGAATATCTAAGAAAGGAGACGACCCGTGTTTCTCTTGAATGAAAACAAATGATAAATTTGGACAATTGCCTCATTTTATTGATGTTGCTATATGCCAATTTAGAAACTTTGTGAGTGCGATATATTTGAAAAATAAACCTAATGTCATGCGAAGCTATTTTAAGAAAATGATATGCAATGCAGAAAGTAAAACCTAAACTAACCCAACCCTTAGGTGTAGTATAGTTTAAGGTGCATGCATTTCATAGGGTCAGGAAGTAGATCTCCCTCCATAGTAGCCAAGTTATATGCTTTGTTTCCTATGACCCTTGTTATGATGAAAGGACCTAGGTAGTTAGGTTCAAACTTTCCTGGCTTTTCACGCTCTGCTAGGTTCCTTTGATTCTCCTTGAGAACTAGAACTCCTACTTCAAAATTCCTTGGCCTTATTGGTTTATTGTAACTCCTTCTTAGTATGTTCTAGTAGCCTTGCAAATGATTTAAAGTAGTTTGTCACTTTTCATCAAGCAGTTCAATCTCTTGCAATCTTGTGACTCGATAATCTTCCTCTGATATGATGTGTTTTAAGGATACTCTTAAAGAAGGTAGTTCTATTTCAATGGGTAAAATTTCTTCTATACCATAGACTAATGAATAAGGTGTTTCTCTTGTAGGTGTGCGTACCCCTATTATGTAAGCCCAAAGAGAGGGATTTAATTGGAGATGTCAGTCTCGTCTTGCGTCAGTGACAACTTTCTTCAGGATCTTCATTATTGTTTTGTTTGTTGCCTCTGCTTGTCCATTACATTGCAGATAATATGGTGTGGCAAATATCTATTATATTTGGAATTGATCACATAGCTCTCTCATTTCTTTATTCTTAAATGGACATCCATTATCGACCACTTTACACATTGGAATCCTATATCGACAGATGATGTAGTCAAGCATGAATTTTTCTATCTGTTTACCAGTGGTGTATGTTAGAGGGATTGGCTCGACCCATTTGGTAAAATATTCAGTAGCCATTAAGATGAATTTGTGCCCATTGGATGAAGTAGGATTGACTTTACCAACAAGATCTAAACCCCATTGTGATAGGTTGGAGATTCTACATTGGTGCATGAATGAGGTCCCCATGCACTTAATATTGTCTACATTTCTGTACATATTTGTAGGCATCCTTTTCCATAGTAGGCCAATAGTACCCAGTTCTTAGTAACTTCTTTGCTAGTGCAGGGCCACTTGAATGTGCACCACAAATTTCATCTTGTACCTCTTTTAAGGCAAGTTGCGCTTCTTCAAAATTAAGACATCAAAGAAGTGTTCCATCAAGGCTCTTTCTATACAACGTGTCATCAATAATGGTATTTCTAGATGCTTGACAAATGAGAGTCTTCTTTTGATTTCTTGACAGATCAGGAGACATATATTGATTATGTAAGTATACATAAATCTCGTTATACCATGGGGATTCAGGTACTATATTTACACACACATCCTGATGAGGGAATCTCATATGTTGGTACTATCAATTGTTATACAATGAACTCAAACTGAGTCTCATTATTAGGCATGTCTAGGAGATACCATACTGTAGCCATGACATCTGCTGCTTTGTTCTGCATTCTTGGATTCTGCTCAAAAGTGATGTTGCTGAAATGTTGTTTGCAATCTTCTACCTTTTGCTTATAAGACATCAATTTATCATCTTTTGTGTTATAGTCATCATTGACTTCATTGACAATTGGTTATGAGTCACCATACACTTGTATTTCTTTTATCCTCCACTGTATAGTAGTACAAATTCCTATGATGAGAGCTTCATATTCATCTATATCGTTTGTAAAGGGAAAATTGATTCTAAATGACTTCGAGATAGAATCACCTTGAGGGGTGATAAAAATAATCTCGGCTCCTGCTCCATGATTTGTGTAGGAAGCATCAAAGTATAATTTTCAAGTGGTGGATGTTGTCAATGTAAACAAAGATTCGTCAGAAAAATCCACTAGTAGTGGGTGACTGTCTTGCAAGGGAGCTTCTGCCAATTGATCTGCTCTAATCTACCCTTTGATTGCCTTTATATCCATGTATTCTATGTCAAACTCACTTAAAATCATGACCCACTTGGCCAATCTTCTGGTTAATGTTGCTCTACTCAATAGATACTTGAGAGGATCAAAGGGTTCTATGAGTTGAACTTTGTGACTCGGCATATAGTGTCTAAGCTTTTGAGATGCGAAGATCACTGCTAGACATGCTCGTTCTATGGGAGTGTAATTAAGCTCGCATCCAATAAGGGTTCTACTTATATAGTAGATTGCTATTTCCTTTCCTTTATCATCATGTTATGCCAAAAGGGCTCCCAAAGATGAGTTTGTTGTTGATATGTATAGTAATAAAGACCTACCAGGAGTAGGTGGAACTAATATTGGAGTAGTCAAAAGATAATCCTTTAAAGCTTCAAAAGCTTCTTGGCACTAATCTGTCTATTTGAAGGTGACTCCTTTCCTGAGTAAATGTTGAAATGGATGACATTTATCTGCTAGTTGTGATATGAATTGTCTTATAGACTATAATCTTCCTTGTAATCCCCTTAATTGCTTGAGGGTTGATGGTGGCTGCATATCAATGATTGCTTTGACTTTTACTGGATGTACCTCAATTCCTTTGTTAGAAACAATAAAACCTAGAAGTTTGTCGGCTGTGACACGGAACACACACTTCTTTGGATTTAATCTGATATTGTATTATTCTAATCGATCAAATATCTTAGCAAGGACTTCCAAGTGACCTTCTCTTGTTTTTGATTTAGCTAGTAGGTCATCAACATAATCCTCCATGATACTGTGGATCATGTCATGAAATAATGTTGTCATGGATCTTTGATATGTTGCTCCAACATTCTTAAGACCAAACGGGATGACGTTCCAGCAGTATGTTCCCCATGGACAGGTAAATGTAGTCTTATGTTGATCTTTTGGTACAATCTTAATCTAGTTGTATCTTGAGAAACCATCCATTACTGAAATAATTTTATTCCCAGTAGTTAGATCAACTATCATGTCTATGTTAGGTAATGGGAAATCATCCTTAGGACATGCCTTGTTTAAATCTTAGAGATCTGTGCAAATTCTTATGCCCCCAGTGGGTTTAGTCACAAGTACTAGATTGGATATCTACTCTGCATAGTCAATAGGTCTAATGAAGCCCAAATCCAGAAGTTTTTGTAGTTCCACCTTTACCAGTTTTGCGATCTGTGGATGCATCTTTCTAAGTTTTTGCTTGTATGTCTTGATTCCTGGTAACAATGGCAAATGATGTAATACCAACTCTGGGTCTAGTTTTGGCATATCTGCATATGACCAAGCAAAAATGATCGAGAATTATTTGAAGAACTGTATGAACTTGTTCTTTTCCTCATGATTTAATGACTCAACTAAGTGGATATTGTGTATAACATCTCCTTTTGCTATATTGATTTCTTCAGTCTTTTCCACAAGCAAAGCAGAATTTTCTTGTTCAATAGGGAGACTGTTTAACTTTCTTTTACCATTGTTATCACTTTCATCTGCATCTTTTGACATAGAGGAGCTTGCCTCTCCAAAGTATTCTATTCTATCCAAGTCTATAGAAAACCTTGCCTTATGATCACCAAAGGGAAACCCTTCTCTGACACCAAAGAATTATGTGATAGCTTCATCATTTTCAAACCAATCCAAACTTGGTGACTCTTCTTGCCCCCAATCTATTAAATATGAATGTATAAGGGGTAGATCCTTGCTTTCCTCTGCTAAAAGAGTCTCTGACATCATGCACACCTGGTTATTTTGAACATATTTTATTGATCTTAGGTGAATTTGTATATCCTTGTAGACAACACCATCATCAATAAGTGGTTGGTTGTCATATGTTGTGTGTATTATTCATGGGCTACTATTGTGAAGAGATAGAAATTCATAGTCATGAGAATCTATCACACTTTCTATGTATGTTCCATTGTTTGACATTGTGTCATTTATCTCATCTTCTTCCTCAATGGGTGATAGGGAAACTTCAGTTGTAGTAATAAATAGTGGGATCTGTTCTTGACTTGTGGACCATCTTTTTGTGGTAAATAATTCTCTCAATCTTGGTATAAGATTTTCCAGTCTTTCTTCATCTGTCTCATTTGCTAGAGCTAGGTTTGTTTCCCTTGGTAGAATTATGGCATCCATAGGTAGAATCTAGGTTATAGACTCATTTGCAAGTGCTAATCCAATTTCTCTTACCACATTTGTAGGTGCTAACCCAGTCTCTTTTACCACATTTGCTTTTGAAAATATTTAAGATACCATACTGTTGGGTGATGCCCCATTAGTTTCTTGTAAAAGGCTTTTGAGATCTTCACCATCTAATTCCTCACTAGGGTATGTTTATGTTGATTTGCTTCTATGAGATGAAGGAGGAAATACCCGCATTGATAACTAACTTTGAGGTATTTTCTCTAATGCTAGTCTAGGCTTATTCAATATGTCAAGTGTCTGTTGTCTTGCCTTTGTTACCTTTGTGACGTGTTTATATCCAAATCCTTGATGCTTTGGGTTCTCCTGAGGTAAAAAAAAGTTCTATTCTTCCTTGTTTCCGTGGTCCCAAGCTTGTGGTACCATCATACCCATGTTTCTGTAGCATTTTGAAGCCATTGCCATACTAATCCAAGGGTAACCTGGCTATTGTCATGTCATCTTCTTCTTTATATAGCCATTAATTGGTATCTTCATCTAAGGATTCTTCCTGTAAGTCTCCCCATCTAATGAATGAGCATGAATTTGAGTATTTGACTATCTCTTTTCCTTTATCTTTTTTTATTAGAGGAGTCTGCAGTTTCCCAAAAGGTCTAGGAGAAAGAGATAATTGTCTGACATTTGATGTACCTGTAATGGAATATTTTCCACAATCTGCTTCTTTAATTTGTAAAGAAGGTGCCGCAAGTTTAGCTTTTTATGTTTTTGTAATTGTCAATGAGTCCATTTGTGTGGTGAGCGAGGCTTCTTAATTGATTGGTACTTGGTTATCCATACTTGCCTTTAAGTGATTACAGTGTTGAAATGGGTTTGGATCACCATGGATGGTGATTTCAATGCCATTGTATGGAAATTTAACACATTGATGGAATGTTGAAGGTATGGCCTGCATGGCATGAATCCATGGGCGAACTAATAGCATGTTATATCCCAACTCTCTATCCAAGACTTGAAAGGTAACATCTGTTGTGATAGGTCCTACTTGTACTGGTAGTGTAAACACACCTTTTGAAGAGTGTTCTTCATCATCATATGCCTTGATGTTTATTCTCTTTGTGGGATCAATGTGAAGTTCAGAATAGCCCAATGCCTTAACCAACTTTAGTGTACAGATGTTAAGACCAACTCCTCCATCTACTAGTACTCTTCTGACTTTCTTCTTATGTATAGGAGCCTCTAGATGTAGTGGATCATTATGAAAAGGTCTATCAGTAGGAACATATCATTCTGTGAAAGCAATATAGGTAGAAGCAGCCAAATTCCCTACCATGGATTGAAAATTATTTTCATCCATGTCCCCGAAAACCACTGAGTCTTGAAGTGCATAATCTAGGATAGCCATGTGATTCGGTGATATGCGCAATAACTCAAAAAGGGATATTTGTGCTGGGGTTTTCTTCAGTTGCTCAACCATATTATAGTTTCCTGTTGTTGGTGAATGATTTGATGGTACTCCTTGTAAGGTCACTTTTTATCGACGTAGTTGGAATCCAAGAAACTAAGAGGGGGGGTGAATCAGTGTTGTGCTGGTATGTTCAATTTTAACCTTATTATAACATGCATTCACCAAACGGTAAACCGATACATATATAATTGAAAGAATAAAGGAATCAATGAACCAATCACACAAATGAACACCATAACATGAAGAATTTATACGTGGAAAACCTCAAAGAGGAAAAAACACGATGGGATTTGTGACCCACAATATTGATCCACTGGCCATATGAAAAGATATTACATAATATGGGGGCCTGCACATGCAGGTGTGTGTGTGAAAAGTGGACCTATATCTATATCTGAAATACACAACACTTCAATTAAGTCATTAGATGCATGGTTAGTAAATCAATAATCAGTGAATAATAAACCATTAAAAAGTGACCCATTGCCTTCTAGTAGATGCGAGTTTAGATTGCTCTCAAATTGCTAAGCTATCCAGTGACTAGACAACACCTAAACGAAGGATTTTTAAATCTATATGAGCATGAATATGAGCTAAATGGATGCAAGATTTAAGCTAGATATGCAAGATTAATCTAACATGATTTAAGCAATATATGAATATTTAAGCTAAATGATTTAATCAATATGAAATAACTAATATGCAATATCTCAATGCAAATTCTCAATGAACCTAGAGAAAAAATAGCATAATAACACTATATTCTCCAGGATCTTTGAATGAGAGATGAAGTTCTGAATTTATAGAAAATTCAGAAAGAAACCAAAGGTTGAGATCGAATGATGATGAGCGGCCAAGATTTTCCAAGAGGAAGCACAATCCAGGTGAATTGATGTGATTGGATGCTTTTCTCAGTTTTAAAGGAAATTGAACTAAAATTAAGATAAAATCAGGAAAAACTAATTTATTCTCTATTTCATTCAATTTTGATATTTAATTGTTTTGATTGCTTTCTTTGAGATTATTTATCAATTTTTAATTTGTTTTTCAAGATTATCTCCAATTGATTTCTTTTCTAAAATTTTAATTATTTTTTTTGTCAATTAATTCCTTTTTTTGATGATTTGATGGCAAATTGATTTATTTAATTAAATATGCTAGGACATTCAATAAAATAAATAGGATAATTGTTTAAAGATGATTTACTTGGAATGATCAATTAATCAAATAAATATTTAATTAATATTGAGTGATTAATTTTTCCATGTGACATTGATGATTTTAGAAATTAATTATGTGCTCAAGGTTTATTTAATTGCATTTCGTTAGGACCTTGGTGACGTTATCGAGATTAGGAGCTCATGGTTTAGATGACCATTTTTAGGGTATTACAACAGGAAGGTTTACCGCCTAGAGCACACTTCTCAACACAAATAAGTCTCACTGACTATAGTCACTTTGAATAAGAAAACATAAAATTGAACTCATTTAATGCATCTGCTATGCCTGATTGAGTTTCGGTTCAAGCTCTAACTGTTCCGGTTCTATAACCTTAAACCCTTACCGGAATAACCTTCGCATCCAAAATCATCTATAAATCATTACACAATATTGATCTCATACATAAATGACCTCATACACATGATCGTTGCATTACTAACAACATCACATCCTCCTATATCAAAAATGATCTAATCAACTGACATATATACCCTTACAATCCTTTGTGACTCATGTCGTCTTACATAGATAAAAGAAAAATGATTATACATGTCCCTTCATTACATATATACATAAATAACAAAATGAATTGTCGATTGCCAGACCTCCCAATGATGTCGGCCTCCTATACCGGTACACTGATTGTCGGTTAACTTGCCTAATTTGTAAATCATGTTGACCTTCAATGTCGATACCCATAGAGTCCTTCCTACTGGTGAAGATAACTTTTGGTGCCAGTGAAGTACTAAACCAAAGAATGAAGTCGGAACATGTTGCAATCAATGACAACATATGAAACCAATCAAATGAGTGTTAATTGCCAACAATCTCCCACTTTTCCATTGATGGCAACACTCATGTGAAAAATGATGATGGTTTCTATTTGATGGATTCGCCCTGAGACTGCTCCCCCTGAGCTAAATATTCACCAATAATCATGATCTGCGCAAATACTCCATATCTCCTGATGTCAAGGATATATTTCTCACCTATACCTCCCGCTTTCACATCAATGCAAAAAAAAACACCAAAAACCGGGACGAAAAATGAAATTATGTACAAAGAATGTGTCCCAAAACACCTTACCGGGGTTGAATATACTTGAAAATTTCCGGATAGGCTTTCTCCAAAAGCTCTAGATAAATGTCCCAATCGGATTTGACTATGTCACATATTGATACAAGTCCATTAAGCATATGAGCATGGGACTCTTTCTCCTTAAGCTCTACCAGTGTGGGCTTACAAACCATATCAATGCATTCCTTCTTATGTACACTCAAGGAGTCCAACCGAGGACTCACCAATCCTCTAAGCCCTTTAGCTCTCCTTATGATTTTGTCTCTTTCCCTTTCAAGAGATGAAATTTGAGCTTCTAATACGAAAATATGCTCATCAATAGATGTAGTCAAAAAATTGGAACCATCAAAAGAACTGGCTATACCTACAATTTTATCCTGAGAATCTTTAATCCCTTTATCTATATCTGCAGTAAGTAATCCGGTGTTACAACATACTCTATATATATTTGTACATTGCCTTAAAGCATTATCAACTAACTTCAATTTGTCAGTAATCTCTTTCTTCTCTGATTTAATCAACTGATCAAAAGTGGCTCTCTTGGCTTGAGTGAATCTTTCTAATGCATGCTAGTTAGATATTTGTCACAGTGATTGAAAATCCTTAGAAATGTGCTCAATAATTATTTTGAGCTTGCCGGATGGGCTTGCGTCTTTGTCAAACTGGCACTCCGGTACAAGTCTGTGCAAAATTGAAATTGACTGATCAATTATTCCTTTGTCCACTAATCCTTTCTTCATCATCTTTTGAGAAGCCATCATCATGAGCTCAGTAGAACTCATCTCAATTATGCTCTTTTGCTCTACCCCGAAGGTGTCAATGGACAACAAATATGTGTTGGCTATTGGTTCCCTGCCGGATTCCTCTCCCTTTTCCTCTGATGGTTTAATACCTTTAATACCATCCACTTTTGCACTGGTGGCTTTGCCACTTGGTGCAGTATCTATTATTGTCGAATCCACATTAACTCTGTCCTTAACCTATACATTCTGATCCAGAGGACTATTGTCCTCAACATCTGTAACCTATACATTTTGTGTATCTTCTGGTATATGTACATTATATACTTTTTTCGGTATCTCCTCTCTATCCTGTACATTTGATTCTATCGGAGGCTCTACATCCAATGCCTTAGTATCTTTCAAAATTGTAGGTGGGGTACCTACTATACCTTTGCCTTTCCCTTCAACCGTGATGTTAGGTTTCTCAGTCTTGGCTTTTGGTAAAGAGAAGAAACCAGGGTTATCAACAAAGAATTGTACCCATGCCTTGTGAGTTTTAGTGATTATTTCATTAACCCTTCCTGCCATAAGACTAATTATCATGTGCTTCATGCGGAAAATTGTTTTGTCTTCAACTTCAAGGGTCATATCCAACTCATTTGGAGTAATTGAACCACAAGTAGTTAATAACTCTTGAATTTTTATGCACTTATCCTCCTCCATGGTAGATAATCTCCTAGCATCTAGATTGTCATACAGTTGTGTCGATATTTTCTTCTCAATTTCTAACAAAACCTTCTTAAATATATCCAGGTATAACAAAACTGCTTCCTACATTTTTTTTTGCTCATCATCATCAAAGTGCTCATAATAATATTGTACATTTTTCAACATACCATCCTTGGTGATTTCATCTATGAGTTTTGCACAAGTCTTGGGAGGGATTATAGATACATTATCGGTTACAATAGAAAGGTCTATGTCATCCTTCTTCTTTCTTCTGCCGGTAACAAATGGTGCAGAAGGTGTAAGAGATGTTTCCTTTGGAGCTCTTTTATTTTCAGGTTGGTTGGCCGATACCTTGAATGTGACCTTTCTTACTGATTGCTTCCTTGCTTTCTCCTTAGAATCCTCAAATTTCTTCCTCAATACCCTCTTGAATGCTAGAGGAGTATCTTCTTCAATTCCAAAGTCTAATGGAATCGACTCAATGAATATTTCAGGCTCTTTCCTCTTCCTTCCTTTTTTCGGAACAAGATTCATTAAGGCCTTGATGTCCTGGGATAATTGTTCAACAAATTTGCTAGCCTTATCTTGTTGTTTCTCCCTCTTCTTCTGATTGAATTCAGTTTGAACCTCTTGCTTCTTTTGCTTTGCAGTACTAAAAGACTTTTCAGCCTCATCAATAGGAGCATCAATCAACATTTTAGCTTAAGTATCCATAATATGAGCATCAACCTCATATCCCATCTCCTCTATCCATATCTTCTAGGGTTTAACTGCTTCCATTAAGGTTTCATCCTTTTTGACCATAAAGCAGATCTCGGTTGAGTATTTGTCGATTAACTTGCCCAATCTATAAATCATGTCGGCCTTCAATGTCGGTACCCATAGAGTCCTTCCTACCGATGAAGATACCTTTCGGTGTTGGTGAAGTGTCTGTCGATGAAGTACCAAACCAAAGAATGAAGTTGGAACATGGTGCCATCAATTAAAACATATGAAACAAATCAAATGAGTGTCAATTACCAACAACCTCCCCCTTTTATATTGATGGCAACACTCATGTGAAAAATGATAATGGTTTCTATCTGATGGAGTCACCCTAAGACTTCTCCCCTTGAGCTAAATATTAACAAATAATCATGATCTGTACAAATACTCCATATCTTCTGATGTCAAGGATATATTTTTCACCTATACCTCCCCCTTTGACATCAATGCCAAAAAAAACACCAAAAACTAGGACGAAAAATGAAATTATGTATAAAGAATGTGTCCCAAAACACCTTACCGGGGCTGAATATACTTGAAAATTTCCAGCTATGCTTTCTCCAAAAGCTCTAGATAAGTGTCCCTACCGGATTTGAATGTGTCGCATATTGATACAAGTCCATTAAGCATATGAGCATGGGACTCTTTCTCCTTAAGCTTTGTCGGTGTGGGCTTACCAACCATATCAATGCATTCCTTCTTATGTACACTCAAGGAGTCCAACCGAGGACTCACCAATCCTCTAAGCCCTTTAGCTCTCCTTATGATTTTGTCTCTTTCCCTTTCAAGAGATGAAATTTGAGCTTCTAATGCCAAAATATGCCCATCAATAGATGTAGTCAAAGAATTTGAACCATCAAAATAATTGACTATACCTATAATTTTATCCTGAGAATGTTTAATCCCTTTAACTATATCTGCTATGAGTAATCTGGTGTTACAACATACTCTATATATATTTGTATATTTCCTTAAAGGATTATCAATTAACTTCAATTTGTTAGTAATCTCTTTCTTCTCTGATTTAATTAACTTATCAAAAGTAGCTCTCTTGGCTTGAGTGAATCTTTCTAATGCATGCTGGTTAGATATTTATTGCAGTGATTGAAAATCCTTAGAAATGTGCTCAGTAATTATTTTGAGTTTGTCAGATGGGCTTGCATCTTTGTCAAACTGGCACTCCAGGACAAGTCTGTGCAAAATTGAAATTGACTGATCAATTATTCCTTTGTAAACTATCCTTTCTTCATCATCTTTTGAGCAGCCATCATCATGAGCTCAGTAGAACTCATCTTAGTTATGCTCTTTTGCTCTACCTTGGAGGTGTCAATGGAAAACAAAGATATGTTGGCTATCGGTTCCCTATTGGATTCCTCTCCCTTTTCCTTTGATGGTTTAATACCTTTAATAACATCCACTTTTGCACTAGTGGCTTCACCTCTTGGTGCACTATCTCTTACTGTCGGTTCCACATTAACTGTGTCCTTAACCTATACATTCTGATCCAAAGGACTATTGTCCTCAACACTTGTAACTTGTACATTGTGTGTATCTAATGGTATATGTACATTATCTACTTTTTTTGGTATCTCCTCTCTGTCTTGTACATTTGATTTTGTCATGGGCTCTACATCCAATGCCTTAGTAGCTTTCAAAATTTTAGGTGGGGTACCTAGTATACCTCTACCTTTCCCTCCAACCATGTTAGTTAGATGAGAGGGGGGGGTGAATCAGATAAACTCACAATACAAAATATTCATCAGATTCAACCTCGGTAAAACTTACTTGATATGCAACTATGACTGTAAATCATTCAAACTCATAAACAGATAAACTTGAAACATCAAAACACATTTAACACCAGATTTAATGTGGAAACCCAAATAGGGAAAAACCATTGTGGGATTTTGGACCCACTAAGAAAATATACTCTTCTAGAGTATGCTCGGTTAAAAGCCAATCCTGTTAAAGATTACATAAACACATTGCTAGATGTGACCCAGTCAATGGATTTCCTTCAGATTTATCAGAATCTTGCACTTTGTTAGAAGTGACCTTGTCAAAGGATTTCAAACACTCATTCAGAATGTTACCTTGCTAGAGGATTTACAAATAAGATTGTTAGGTCCACTCGGTTAAGAGATTTCCTGTCACTTACAAAATAAATAACAGTAATAAAATATATCTGCAACTTCACATCTGAAATGTTAAAGAAGACTCTATGTGCTCAAAATAATCTTGTCATAAGACTTATCTTCCTCCTTACTGGGCTCCTTAATTTGTTCTTCAATCAGATCTTCAATCTTCTATACTCAGTAATCACCTCTGCAGTATCACTGTTCTTCTATTTGCCCGCATATAGTGTTCATCAACTTTTCTTTATTTATAAGCAATTCCTAACCGCTTAATCTCCTTAATAACATTTCCCATGATTAATCTTAGCCATCAGATCTTCAAACTTGACTAGGTTCGTTGAATCCTTCGAACTGGAAACTGTTTTATCTTGCTTTGAAACTTGTATTCCTTCCTTGGTACTTGTGCTTGGTTATGACCGTTAAATCTGCGTTGTAGATCCAACTCTTGAATTTTCATTGCCATTGATCCTTAACAAACTTCTTGCATGATATTCCAATCTTCTATAAATCTCCAACTCATTGGCATCCTTTATATAATAATGTATTTATTCATCCAATGCATTTTATTACTACTTGGTTGATACTCGGTAAATACTGAACTTTACTCGATAGACATTCTGTATTCATCTTGGTTACTATCTCGGTAGCTTTGCTTGCTGACGACACTCAGTAACTTCTTTCTTCTTTAACCGACACTAATAACCTTGGTGTTTATCGACTAGCTCCTTGCTCAGTAAAATAGAACAGTATCAAACCTTTACTCATTCTATTGCATGAAATCTTTTCTCCTTCTTATTCAGTCTTCGAATACACATATATACGATATCAAAATAATCAAAATATCATAATCTCATCACTGTCTAACTCGGTAATAGTTGCCCATTGAATAACTTATTACTCCCATTCATTTTCACATTCTTTCTGTGTCACTTACCGACATCTTTATACTCATCAAAACATACTCTTTAAGATATGGCAACATCATATTGAATCAGAAAATCAATTGCTTGACATCAATGACAAAATAATATTATTAAGACAGTAATCATCCTTTATCAATTATATCATCAATCTCCAACAACCTTCTCAATATCATCATACCAACAAACTTATTGTAATCCCAACAATCTCCCCCTTTGGCATTGATGGAAATACCAACTTGATTTATTCCAATTGATTTGAACTGTTGTTATTCTTCTCTCGTTATCCTTGAGTTGTATTCTTCTCTCGTAATCTTCTCCCCTTTTCATTAGTCTTCTCCCCCTTTGACAATAATACCAAAAGTAAAACTAATCCATGATTACTTCCCCTGTGAAGTAATTTCCTTGCTGTTAAAACATATACAAATGTATCATCTTAGTCTCAGTCAGAGCAACTTGTCTTCATTCACTATTTCCTACACAACTTTAGACAACATTCTAAAGTGTGTAAATCGGCATCAACTCACAAATAGTATTCTGTAGAGTCATAGAATTGATGCTTTCACCAAACTCTGTCAATGAGTAATAGATAGGGGTAGGATCCCTAACTTACTTCTGAGATACTCAAAAGTGTCTCTTGGCAGTGGCTTGGTGAAGATGTCTGCTAATTGTTCCTTTGTGCTAACATATTCCAGCACAACTTTCTTTACTTGAACTTCTTCTCTTAGATAATTATACTTTATAGAGATATGCTTTGTCTTAGAGTGCATTACCGGATTCTTTGAAATGTTATTAGCACTTGTATTATCACAAAATATAGCTACTGGCTCAGTAACTGTCTCATTTACGCCTTCCAACAATTGTTTGATCCATGCTATATTGGTACAATTCAATGTTGCAGCGACATATTCAGCTTCAACTGTTGATTGTGAAAAGCATCCTTGTTTCTTGCTAAGCCAACTCACTAGTCTTTCTCCCAAAAAGAAAGCTCCACCGCTTGTGCTTTTCCTGTCATCGATATTTCCTGCCCAATCAGCATCAGTATAGACTTTTAAGTCAAAATCATTTATCTCTTTATATAGTAAACCATAATCTTCAGTGCCTCTTAAGTATCTGAAAATTCTCTTGATTGCTGTCATATGGGTTTCTTTGGGATCTGTAGAAAATCTTGCAGCTATACCTACTGCATGTGCTATATCAGGCCTGCTGTGAACTACATATTGCAACTTTCCAATCATAGATCAGTAAAGTATCTCATCAACAGATGCAGATTCATCATTCTTTGATAGTTTACAATTAGTAGTCATAGGAGTACTTACAGGTTTAGAATCCTCCATTCCAAATTTCTTCAAGATTTCCTTTATATACTTGGATTGAGTAATGAAAATCCCATTTTTCATTTGTAGTATCTGTAAACCTATAAAATACTTTATTTCACCAATTAATGACATCTCAAATTCTTTGCACATTTCATTTCCAAAGTTTTTACATAAAGAATCATTTCCACAAAAAATAATATCATCAACAAATATGGCTGAAATCAGTATTCCATTATCCTCATCATTCTTCATATACATGTTCTTGTTTTCACTAGTCCTCACAAATCCAATCTTGATTAAGTAAGAGTGCAACCTTTCATACCATGCTCTAGGTGCTTGCTTTAGGCCATATAAAGCTTTGTTCAACTTACATACCTGATCGTTATTCTTCTCTTCAATAAATCCTTCAGGTTGTTCAATGTAAACTTCTTCTTCTAGTATACCATTCAAAAATGCAGATTTAACATCCATTTGATAAACCTTGAAATTTTTGTAAGCAGCATATGCCAGCAATATTCTCACTCCCTCAAGTCTTGCCACAGGTGCAAAAGTCTCACTGTAGTCTATTCCTTCTTCTTGAGCATAACCTTTGCAAACTAGCCTTGCTTTATTCTGAATGACCTCACCTTTTTCATTTAGCTTATTTCTGAAAATCCACTTTGTACCTATTACATTTTTCTCTTTTGGTCTTGTGACCAGTGTCCATGTTTCATTTTTCTTAATTTGTTCAATCTCTTATGTCATAGCATTCACCCAATCTTCATTGCTAATGCCCCTTTTACTATCCTCAGTTCAAACTCGGATATCAGACATGTGTTATGTCTCATTTTGTTCCTTGTCATCACTGGATCATCCTTATCTCCTATAATCTGACTTGATGCATGATTTCTTCTGACATATTTTGCTAATATAGGCTCGGTAGGCTCTGAATGATCTTCTTCATCACTTGGTAACTGAGTATTTTCTTCATCGGCTTTCTCGGTAAAACTTCTCAGTTGTACATATACAAACTCTTCATAATCTTCTAGTTCTTTGGAATTTCCTTCATCAATTTTCACATTTGCACTTTCCACTATTTTGTTAGATGATTTGATCAGACATTTAAATGCTTTACTCCTAGAGGAATAACCAAGAAATGTTCCTTCCTCGCTTTTCTGATCAAATTTTCCATTTCTGTCATCTTTGTGAACATAACATCTACTTCCAAATATTTTAAAATAACTTACATTTGGTTTCTTGTCATACCAGATTTCATACAGTGTCTTCATAGTTCCTTTCTTCAGTTGTACTCGGTTCAGGGTGTAAACAACAGTGCTAATCCAAAATATTTGAGGTACTCTCTTCTCTATCATCAAAGTTCTGGCACAATCTACAATTGATCTATTTCTTCTTTCAGCTATCCCATTTTGATGTAGTGTTCTCGGTGTAGACACTTGTCTCTTTATACCATGATCATTGCAGAATAAGTTAAATTCATCTGAAATGAACTCTCCTCCTCTATCAGATCTTAGACATTTCAACTGTCTTCCTGTTTCATTTTCAACTCTTGACTTATACCATTTGAACATTTGAAAGGCTTCTGATTTCTCTTTTAAAAACACAACTAACATCATCCTTGAGTAATCATCCACAAATAATATGAAGTATTTATCACCATAATAACTTTGAACTTTCATAGGACCACAAAGATTAGTGTGTACAAGATCTAAAATTCCTTTAGAAGTGTAAGACTTACTTGTAAAGCTTGATTTTGTCATCTTACCCATTTGGCATCCTTGGCATATTGCATTCTCAGGTTTTTCCAAGCTCGGTAGACCTCTTACTCGGTGCTTCTTACTTATTTTGATCAGGTTGTCAAAATTTACATGACAAAACCTTTTATGCCATAACTAGGTATCTTCTATTTTTGCATACAGACAATTGTTCCAAGTTGAGTCAAGATGAAATGTATTACCTCTTGTTTGAGTCCCGGTAGCAGCCAACTTTCCATGTTTGTCATGAACTTTGACAATTCCTTTTTGAAATTCTATTAGGTATCCTGTATTGTTTAGCTATGCTACACTCAACAAATTGTATTTCAAACCTTCAACCCAATATACATCATCACATTTAGCATTGTCAAGAAGTGTGATAGATCCTTTACCTTTCACAGGACATGGTGTGTCATTACCAAATCTTACATAACCTGCATCATAATCTTCTAATTTAACAAACTTGTGTTTATCACCTGTCATGTGATGTGAGCATCCACTATCTATGATCCAAGAATCATTATTATTTATGTGTGATAATAAGGCTTTTTATTTATACCTTTCTTCATCTGATCCATCTTTGATAGCCACATATACAACTTCCTATGTTTCAGTCCCATCAGATTTATCATCATTGGATTCCTCATCAGCTACTAGGCATGTCTTTCTATCTCTCCTTCTAAAGTCTTAGTGTCCTCTGTATTGGTTGTCTTTTTGTCTGTCATCTCAGTATTCTCTCTTTTCACTAGATTCTTTGTCGGGACAGTTAGAAGCCATATGTCCAATTTTATCACAATTAAAACATTTCAAAGGTAACTTTCCTTTATACTTACCTTTTCCTCTTGGTAACCTTCTGGCCAACAATGCTTCAAACTCTTCTTGCTTTCTAATTTCCTTATATAGTTTGTGTACTTCTTCCATGTTTTTGCGAAATCCCTCACTTGCTCCACTGTGATTTCCTTCAGCATACTTATACATTCTATCATTGTAATAATTAGATTCATCAAGATGAAAAGAACTGAATGCAAATTCAACTTTGTTTACCGAAGACCCACTGTTATCAAAATTACTCAACTCAAAAGCATGTAGCTTACCGATAGTAGCAACCAAAGAGACTGACATGTTTGGTACAAACCTTAATTCATTAATTGTAGAGGCTCAAATGGCATAAGCAGGTAGAAGTGTTCTCAGCAACTTACTTGTTACATCCTTTTCTTCAATAGTTCCTCCTGCTCCTTTGATTTGATTGATAGTTTCCTTTAACCTTGTACTGTATTGGATTATGTTCTCACCTTCATTCATTCTCATGGATTCAAGTTGTTCTCTTAGACTGTCTACTTTTTCTCTTTGAACATGTTCATCGCCACCATACATAGATATAAGCTTATTCCATATAGCTTTGGCATCATTGCAACCTTCTAGATCATTAAACTCTGAGTCGGTCAATGCTGATGTTATTTCAATCATTGCTTGAATATGTTCTTGCTTTGTCTTTATCTCTTCCATTATCATCAGGTAGGTGCTAGGTGTAGCGTAATCATTCTCTAGATAATATGTTGCATATTCTCCAATTCCTGATAAGTGCAGCTTCATCCTTTTCTGACATGTGGAGAAACTTGACTTGTTCAACTTTGGTGCATCCCTTTTATACATCTTCGGATCTTGCCTCAAGTTCCTTTAAAATTTTATTTCAGAGTTCTAACTCTGATACCAATTGTTAGTTATATCAGAGGGGGGTGAATCAAATAAACTCACAATACAAAATATTCATCAAATTCAACCTCGGTAGAACTTACTTGATATGCAACTATGACTGTAAATCATTCAAACTCATAAACAGATAAACTTGAAACATCAAAACACATTTAACACCAGATTTAATGTGGAAACCCAAATAGGGAAAACCACTGTGGGATTTCGGACCCACTAAGAAAATATACTCTTCTAGAGTATGCTTGGTTAAAAGCCAATCCTGTTAAAGATTACATAAACACATTGCTAGATGTGACCCGATCAAGGGATTTCCCTCAAATTTATCAGAATCTTGCACTTTGTTAGAAGTGACCTTGTCAAAGGATTTCAAACACTCATTCAGAATGTTACCTTGCTAGAGGATTTACAAATAAGACTGTTAGGTCCCCTCGGTTAAGAGATTTCCTGTCACTTACAAAATAAATAACAGTAATAAAATATATCTGCAACTTCACATCTGAAATGTTAAAGCAGACTCTATGTGCTCAAATAATCTTTTCATAAGACTTATCTTCCTCCTTGCTAGGCTCCTCAATCTGTTCTTCAATTAGATCTTCAATCTTCTGTACTCGGCAATCACCTCTGCAGTATCACTGTTCTTCTATTTGCCCACATACAGTGTTCATCAACTTTTCTTTATTTATAAGCAATTCCTAACCGCTTAATCTCCTTAATCACATTTCCCATGATTAACCTTAGCCATCAAATCTTCAAACTTGACTAGGTTCATTGAATCCTTCGAACTGGAAAACATTTTATCTTGCCTTGAAACTTGTATTCCTTCCTTGGTACTTGTGCTCGGTTATGACCGTTCAATCTGTGTTGTAGATCCAACTCTTGAATTTTCATTGCCGTTGATACTTAACAAACTTCTTGCACGACATTCCAATCTTCAATAAATCTCCACCTCATTGGCATCCTTTATATAATAATATATTTATTCATCTAATGCATTCTGTTACTGTTCGGTTGATACTCGGTAAATACTAAACTTTACTCGATAGACATTCTGTATTCGTCTCGGTTACTATCTCAGTAGCTTTGCTTGCTAACGACACTCGATAACTTCTTTCTTCTTTAACTGACACTGATAACCTTGGTGTTTACCGACTAGCTCCTTGCTTGGTAAAATACAACAGTATCAAACCTTTACTCATTATGTTGCATGAAATCTTTTCTCTTTCTTATGCAGTCTTCGAATACAAATATATAGGATATCAAAATAATCAAAATATCATAATCTCATCACTGTCTAACTCGGTAATAGTTGCCCATTGAATAACTTATTACTCCCCTTCATTTTCACATTCTTTTTGCGTCACTTACCGACATCTTTATACTTATCAAAACATACTCTTTAAGATATGGCAACATCATACTGAATCAGAAAATCAATTGCTTGACATCAATGACAAAATAATATTATTAAGACAGAAATCATCCTTTATCAATTATATCATCAATCTCCAACAACCTTCTCAATATCATCATACCAACAAACTTATAGTAATGCCAACAAACCATGATGTCAAGTGTCTCAGTCTTGGCTTTCGGTGAAGAGAAGAAACTAGGGTTATCAACAAAGAATTGTACCCATGCCTTGTGAGTTTTAGTGATTATTTCATTAACCCTTCCTGCCATAAGACTAATTATCATGTGCTTGCTGAGGAAAATTGTTCTCTCTACAACTTCAAGGGTCATATCCAACTCATTTGGAGTAATTGAACCACAAGTAGTTAATAACTCTTGAATTTTTATGCGCTTATCCTGATCCACAATAGATAATCTCCTAGAATCTAGATTATCATATAGTTGTGTTGGTATTTGCTTCTCAATTTCTAACAAAACCTTCTTAAATATATCCAAGTATAACAAAACTGCTTCCTCAATTTTTTTCTGCTCATCATCATCAAAGTGCTCATAATAATATTGTACATTTTTCAACATACCATCCTTGGTGATTTCATCTATCAGTTCTGCACAAGTCTTGGGAGGGATTATAGATACATTATCGGTTACAATAGAAAGGTCTATGTCATCCTTCTTCTTTCTTCTGTTGGTACCAGATGGTGCAGAAGGTGTAAGAGATGTTTCCTTTGGAGCTTGTTTCTTTTCAGGTAGGTTGGCTGGTACCTTGAATATGACCTTTCTTACTGTTTGCTTCCTTGCTTTCTCCTTAGACTCCTCACCTTTCTTCGTCAATACCCTCTTGAATGCTAGAGGAGTATCATCTTGAGTTCCAGAGTCTAATGGAATAGGCTCAATGAATATTTCAGGCTCTTTCCTCTTCCTTCCTTTTTTCGGAACAAGATCCATTAAGGCCTTGATGTCCTGGGATACTTGTTCAACAAATTTGCTAGCCTTACCTTGTTGTTTCTCCCTCTTCTTCTAATTGAATTCAGTTTGAACCTCTTGCTTCTTTTGCCTTACAGTACTAAAAGACTTTTCAGCCTCATCAATAGGAGCATCAATCAAAATTTTAGCATAAGCATCCATAATGTTAGCATCAACCTCATATCCCATCTCCTCTATCCATATCTTCTAGGGTTTAACTGCTTCCTTTAAGGTTTCATCCTTTTTTACCATAAAATAGATCTTGGTTGAGTATTTGTTGGTTAACTTTCCTAATCTGTAAATCATGTCGGCCTTCAATGCCGGTACCCATAGAGTCCTTCCTACCAGTGAAGATACCTTTCGGTGCTTGTGAAGTGTCTGTTGGTAAAGTACCAAACCAAAGAATGAAGTCGGAACATGTTGCCATCAATGACAACATATGAAACCAATCAAATGAGTGTCAATTGTCAACGATCTTCCCCTTTGCCATTGATGGCAAAACTCATGTGAAAAATGATAATGGTTTCCATCTGACGAATTCACCTTGAGACTGCTCCCCTTGCGTTGAATATTCCCAATAATCATGATCTGTACAAATACTCCATATCTCCTGATGTCAAGGATATATTTTTCACCTATACCTCCCCCTTTAACATCAATACCAAAAAAACACCAAAAACCGGGATGAAAAATGAAATTATGTACAAAGAATGTGTCCCAAAACACCTTATCGGGGCTGAATATACTTGAAAATTTCTGGATAGGATTTCTCCAAAAGCTCTAGATAAGTGTTCCAACCGGATTTGAATGTGTCACATATTGATACAAGTCCATTAATCATATGAGCATGGGACTCTTTCTCCTTAAGCTCTGTCGGTGTGGGCTTACCAACCATATTAATGAATTCCTTCTTATGTACACTCAAGGAGTCCAACTGGGGACTCGCCAATCCTCTAATCCCTTTAGCTCTCCTTATGATTTTATCTCTTTCCCTTTCAAGAGATGAAATTTGAGCTTCTAATACCAAAATATGCCCATCAATAGATGTAGTCAAAAAATTGGAACCATCAAAAGAATTGATTATACCTATAATTTTATCCTGAGAATCTTTAATCCCTTTATCTATATCTGCTGTAAGTAATCCGGTGTTACAACATACTCTGTATATATTTGTACATTTCCTTAAAGGATTATCAATTAACTTCAATTTGTCAGTAATCTCTTTCTTCTCTGATTTAATCAACTGATCAAAAGTGGCTCTCTTGGCTTGAGTGAATCTTTCTAATGCATGTTGGTTAGATATTTGTCGTAGTGATTGAAAATCCTTAGAAATGTGCTCAGTAATTATTTTGAGCTTGTCAAATGGGCTTGCATCTTTGTCAAACTGGCACTCCAGGACAAGTCTGTGCAAAATTGAAATTGACTTATCAATTATTCATTTGTCCACTAATCCTTTATTCATCATCTTTTGAGCAGCCATCATCATGAGCTCAGTAGAACTCATCTCAATTATGCTCTTCTGCTCTACCTCGGAGGTGTCAATGGACAACAAAGATTTGCTAGCTATCGGTTCCCTGTCAGATTCCTCTCCCTTTTCCTGTGATGGTTTAATACCTTTAATAACATCCACTTTTGCACCGATGGATTTGCCTCTTGGTGTAGTATCTATTACTATCGGTTCCACATTAACTGTGTCCTTAACCTATACATTTTGATCTAGAGGACTATTGTCCTCAACATCTGTAACTTGTACATTTTGTGTATCTGCCGGTATATGTACATTATCTAATTTTTCTGGTATCTCCTCTCTGTCCTGTACATTTGATTCTATCGGGGGCTCTACATCCAATGCCTTAGTATCTTTCAAAATTGTAGGTGGGTACCTACTATACATTTGCCTTTCCCTTCAACCATGATGTCTGGTGTCTCACTCTTGGCTTTCGGTGAAGAGAAGAAACCAAGGTTATCAACAAACAATTATACCCATGCCTTGTGAGTTTCAGTGATTATTTCATTAACCCTTCCTTCCATAAGACTAATTATCATGTGCTTGTTGCATAAAATTGTTTTGTCTACAACTTCAAGGGTCATATCCAACTCATTTGGAGTAATTTAACCATACATAGTTAATAACTCTTGAATTTTTATGTGCTTATCCTCCTCCATAACAGATAATCTCCTAGCATCTAGATTGTCATACAGTTGTGTCGGTATTTGCTTCTCAATTTCTAAGAAAACCTTCTTAAATATATCCAGGTATAAAAACATTGCTTCCTTAATTTTTTTCTGCTCATCTTCATCAAAGTGCTCATAATAATATTATACATTTTTCAACATACCATCCTTGGTGATTTCATCTATCAGTTATGCACAAGACTTGGGAGGGATTATAGATACAGTATCAGTTACAATAGAAAGCTCTATGTCATCCTTCTTCTTTCTTCTTCTGGTACCAGGTGGTGCAGAAGGTGCAAGAGATGTTTCCTTTGGAGCTCTTTTCTTTTCAGGTTGGTTGGCCAGTACCTTGAATGTGACCTTTCTTATTGATTGCTTCCTTGCTTTCTCCTTAGACTCCTCACCTTTCTTCCTCAAAACCCTCTTGAATGCTAGAGGAGTATCATCTTCAGTTCCAGAATCTGATGGAATAGGCTCAATGAATATTTCAGGCTCTTTCCTCTTCCTTCCTTTTTCTGGAACAAGATCCATTAAGGCCTTGATGTCCTGGGATACTTGTTCAACAAATTTTTTGGCCTTACCTTGTTGTTTCTCCCTCTTCTTCTGATTAAATTCAATTTGAACCTCTTACTTCTTTTGCTTTGCAGTACGAAAAGATTTTTCAACCTCATCAATAGGAGCATCAATCAACATTTTAGCATAAGCATCCAGAATCTCAACATCAACCTCATATCCCATCTCCTCTATCCATATATTCTAGGGTTTAACTGCTTCCATTGAGGTTTCAACCTTTTTTACCATAAAGCAAATCTCGGTTGAGTATTTGTCAACAATGTGTTTAGGAACCCTCTCCCTAGATTTCATTGCTTTCTGAAATGCCTTGAAGTAACCCCAAACCTTATCATCTTGCAGGCCACCCAAACTAGCAATATATTGCTTCAATTGTCTACGTATCAGGATATCAAATGCCCACTGTCTCTTCCCAAAACAGGGAGTTTCATTAAGGAAAAATAGCATCAAGTAGACAATGAGATTCCCATACTGGAATATCCCCTTTTTCTCTCCTTTAATCTTTCCAAGTCTAATGATCAACTCATCATTCATCCATCCACAGAGATCTATTTTCTCATTTTCCCTCATAATCTTATGTGTGACATATATTTAGGAGATAGAAACATAATTGAGACGGTTGTATTTAGTTACCTTATACCCAATGATCATGCTTCCAAATTTGATGTCTTGATCGGTGATGGTGCTGACCCTCATCGATCGTCGGTCCGAAGTTGCACCAGTGAGTTTGTTAACTTGATCATTTGAAATCTTTTTCTCCAGACACTAACGAATCTGCAACAAATCGGTGATGGCCCTAATGGCCTCCTTCATGATCTTATATGGCCTTTCCAACCAAATGAACTCTCCATGAACTCTTCTCAGTACATATCAGATGATCTCATCTTCGAATTCAGGGATATCAAAAATGCCAGTAAACCCTAGATCCTCAATTTGCTTATATTCTAGCTTGATCTTTCTAGAGTCACCCATCAACTCATTCATATACATATTCTTGATGTCACTGGTACCCAAATTCTCAATGTGGCAGTGAATATATGCTCTGGCATCTTCCACATAAACAACTCCTTCCAGAACACATGAAAATTCATCAACCGAATCATCCAAGATGGCAATGTGTGGGCATTGCTTGAAAATTGGCCTAAGATGATCCTTAACCTCAACAATAGTTGGATTTGCAATGAAAGTAGGTGCAAAGGATGATACAACTTCCATGGTGAAGGATGATTGATAAATACATGAGAAATGGTTGTCGGTGAATAACCCTAGAGAATTCTTCCAAGAGTTGGTGAAATCGCTAATGAAGATTTATGATCGCACTGAATTGCCTTAGACTCACTTTGTATCGCTCTTAATCACTCTAAATGCAAGGTGATAAAAAATAAATCAAATTCAACTTCTTAACCTTTGAAAAACCCTAATCCACCATTTATATGAATGTCTTCTGGTGGAACATATCGAATCTTTGTCAAACATCTCTATACCGGGTAAACCTTTTCCAATGTCTGGAACTTCTTCCAGATCTCCTTCTCGGGGCTTATGCACTATTTTCATGAAATTTGCCTACCCCTAAGGCATCTGCCTTAGTTACTAGATGAGATTCTTGTCAGTGCAGGAGCAATCTCCTATGTTGGTTGAATAACTGAAGCAATTCCATCTGCTAATTGATCATCTGACTTCATGACCCATTTCTTGGTATGATCTTGTCGGATTTCATTGATCTTTTCTTTCCCTTTATTATTTGATCCATCATTGTTAACCGATGGATTTTTGCTTCTACAAAACTTAGCTATGTGTCCAATCTTGTTGCATGCATAACATGTAACATTATTCTTTTGAATTTCTTTGCTATAACCGGTATAATTGCTTGGCCTGCACTGATTAGCCATATGTCCAAATTTTCCACATGCATGAAATTTTACATTCATTATGCAATATTTTGTCTTATGACCATACTTATTGCATTTGGAACATTGATTGGGAGTAGAGTTATAGTTCTGATTTGCTCTATTTCTACATTTCCTAGCCATATGACCAAATTTATTACAAACAAAACATCTACCATTGAATTTGTAAGCATTAAGCTGCCTTACTGGTATCTTATGGTTATGATCTTCATTTGCAGTACTGGAGCTTTGAACTTCTTCAAATCCAAGTCCACTAGAATCTCCATTATGTCTTTGGCTTTTCAATAATTCATCAAGTTGTGTTGAACTAACCTTGAATTTTTTCCTTGTACTCACTTGCAATAGTCAGATCATCTCTTAGGATTATCATCTATCTTTCAAGTTCTTGTTCATTCATTTGGGATTGCACTAATTTTGTTCTCAACATATCATTTTCATGAGCCAACTAGATGCATTCATCAGATCTATCTTTCAGAGATCTCCCAAGGTTTCCTTCATTCATCTTTTGGTCTTCAATATCCTTTGACATCCTCATAGTTAGGGCTTGCATTTAATTCCTCATGACCATATTCTCTTGACTTGGCTTCTAACATTTTTCATTAAGGGCATCTTTCTCTTCATTATCTTGATTTTTCAGAAGTTCCTTCCCCCTAGCTTGAATAGATGACAACCTCTCCTGTAGGATAAGAATGAATTCCTTTCCAGAATTTAATTCCTCTTGTAACTTCAAGTTATTCATCCTTTCAACATCATAATCTTCAAGTGCTACCTCAAGTTTCTTCTTCATTCTCATATCCATGGATTTCGGATTCAGGATCTTCCTCAAGCTGTTAGACTTCCTCTAAGGCACAAGGCTCTGATACCAATTGTTGGGATCCAAGAACACTAAGAGGGGGGGTGAATTAGTGTTTTGTCGGTATGTTCAATTCTAACCTTATTATAACATGCATTCACCAACTGGTAAACCGATACATATATAATTGAAAGAAGTAAAGCAATCAATGAACCAATCACACACATTAACACCATAACACAGAGAATTTATACGTGGAAAACCTCAAAGAGTAAAAACCACAGTGTGATTTGTGACCCACAATATCGATCCATTGACAATATGAAAAGATATTACATAATATGGGGGCCTGCACATGTAGGAAGGCTTACCGCTTAGAGCACACTTCTCAACACAAAGGATTCTCACTTACTACAATCACTTTGAATAAGAAAACATAAAACTGAACTCATTTAATGCATCTGCTATGCCTTATTGAGTTTGGGTTCAAGCTCTGACTATCCCAGTTCTGTAACCTTAAACCCTTACCAGAATAACCTTCACATCCAAAATAATCTACGGATCATTACACAATATTGATCTCATACATAAATGACCCCATACACATGATCTTCGCATTACTAACAAAATCACATCCTCCTATATCAAAAATGATCTAATCAACTGACCTATATACCATTACAATCCTTCATGACTCATGTCGACTTACATAGATAAGACAAAGATGATTATACATGTCGGCTCATTACATATACATACATAACAAAATGAATTTCCAATTGTCATATCTCTCAATGATGTCGGCCTCCTATATCGGTACCCTGATTGTTGGTTAATTTGCCTGATCTGTAAATCATGCTGGCCTTCAATGACGGTACCAATGAAGTCCTTCCTACCGGTGAAGATACCTGTCGGTGCCGGTGAAGTGTCTGTTAGTGAAGTACCAAACCAAACAATGAAGCAGAACATGTTGTCATCAATGACAACATATGAAACCAATCAAATGAGTGTCAATTGCCAATAGGCATGTGATTACTACACAATCTATGTCTCTTGGATTTACTATGATAGTAGCCACTATATTATCTCTTGTGTGGGATTTTTCTTCTTCAAGATATGTTGTGCTATCAAGGTTTATTTCATATCCCATCTTATAATCATCATGTGGGATTCTAAAACCCATGAATTTTGCTATAACCTTATCTTCTTCAAACCATCCTGAATATGGTGGTTCCTCCTGCCCCCAATCTATAAGACAAATATTCTCATCTTTATCATACCTTGGTGCTTCTACCATCATGGAAACCTTGTTATCACAGTTATTGGTCCATTGAATTTTCTCATCATCATTTGTCCCATCATCTAATTTATCTTTTGGGTCAATATTTATTGCATCTCCTATGATAATAGCATAAATGGTATAGTCGCATGAGACCTTTGTATAGTTAGCAGTGTTGTCTTGCGCTCCTAATATTTATGCCTTACCTTTGTCGTGTTTGACAAAAGGGTCTTTGAAGATGGTGTGACTTGTGTTTGTCGAACCTTTGTTTGCGTCCACTGTGATATCACCTTGGTCTATCAAATCCTGAATTAGGTTCTTCTGCTTATAGCAACTTGCAGTCTTATAACCCTTTGTGCAATGATAGTCACATAAATCAATATCATTCCACTAGTTGGGTTTGAAAGGACCTGGTTCATACACTCTAACCTCTAGCAAATTGATCACATTTGTTTGTAACAATTTTTTTAATGCTAATTCAATGGGCTCTCCCAGCTGCTTGTAATTCCTTCTTGGAGCATTCATTCTTGGGAATCTTGTGTCTTTAGTTGGTGCAATGTTTGCATTTGTTGACACTGTATTATTTTTTGGATACAAAATTTAATTTTGAAAGGATGATTGAACTGGTCCTTGTAAAGACATAGTTGGTTGAGCCTTGTTCACTATACAGGCATCCACAACACTGTCATTTGTCACATTCTTGTTTCTTGACCAGAACTTAGGTTTATCATTATTTGTGTTGTTTGTAAAAGCTCCATATTTTATAATACCTTACTCTACAAGTCCTTTCTCACATTTAAGGATTTTTCTATGATTTGTTTGAATGAGGTCAAACACCACATTTGTATTGGGTATTTAATCTGTGGAATCAAATTATCTGAAAACCTGTCAACCTGCTTAGTTTCCGGAATATTACTCTTGCATCTCAGTAGAGAGATCTCCATCTTTGTAATAAGGATGTGAAGGTTTCATTTTCCTTTTGTTTTGTAGTGCATAGATCCATTAATGTAACTGGATTATCAATGTTATGTGAGAAATTTGCAATGAATTGTTCAGCTAGTTCACCCTATGATGTGATCTTTGGTGGAAGGTGTGAAAACCATTCCAGAGAGGAACCTATGAGACTCTTAGGAAACAACCTCATCAGATAGGTGTCCTCATGTGAGATCATCTTTACCTCGATATCTGTCGAATTTCGGTGTTTCAAAGTGTGGAGGGAAAGTGGGCATGTATAGTGTATAATCAAAGGGATAAGGACATAAATCTTGCATTGTATAGCTCTTTTTGTCATTACCGGTTTGCATAGTTGTCACTTGTTGTTGGAGATTCTGTACTTATTGGGTTAGAATTTCCATTTGAGTTAATGGTGCACTTTGTGTGTGTATGTTCCCCATAAAAGGATTTATGGTAGTGTAAATAGGAGCTTGTTGAAATGTACCATAATGTAATTATGTGTGTTGTGGCTTTCGCTAGGCATTGTGAAATAAACAAATTGTGAACCAATGTTTCGTTGAGTTGTACTCATTGTATTAGCAGAACCTGGATTTATGTTTTGATGACTGTATATGGAACCTATTGAGTGGGAAATCGAAGGTTGTGTTGCACTTGTCATATGGGAAACATGTGAGGCTTGTGTTTGACTTGGTGCAGAAGCACTTGATATAGCTGGTGTGGTTTGAGAAGTTATGATAGCCTGTGTTTGTGTGCTAACAACCATAGTTGAGGATGATGCACTTGCTTGAGAACTTGTGTTTGAATCCAAAGTTGCTTGAGTCGATGATGTTGGTGCACTTTGGGAGGAACTTGAAGTCATAGCTTGTGTTTGTGTTGCATTTCATCCTTGACTTCTATTTTGACTTAAGGTGATTCTTGGTGGTAAGATAATTATGACATCAAAACCTTGAGGTAGCTTGGCACCATTTTGTAATAACAAAGAAAGATACATGTCTCTATCATTATTTATAAGATCATTTAAATTCATAAGGACATGTGGGTCCTATTGAGCGGCCTCAATTTCTTCACACGTCAAGTTTTGTTGTAGCTCTTGTATTGTTGGCATGACATAAGGATTTAACTGTTGATAGTTTTGACCATTTGACATATCCATGTTCCAAGTAGGGTTAATTGACGGGTCATTGTTTGGATCCATTTGACCCTTTGCTTTTTTTGACCTTGTGACGAGCATTTAAGACTGCTATATGAGGACACTAAAACCTAATGAAAGACAATGGCAAACCTAGGGTATGAATGTAAGACTCTAGACCAAAGAAAAGTGATGTATGGAAAACTAGACCTGACTCTCTATTGGGGATTAGGACGCAAATTTTGTTGAGGAATTTTTTGAGGTGTTTGTATTGTAAGTCTCTAAAGTTCTTGTCAAAGGAGTTCTTCCGCAATTCCTCTATCAATTTTACGAACAATCTTATATTCTAGATCTAGTTCAAACATGACTCCTATGTATTGAGGCACACTTGTATTTAATTCCCAAGCCAAGTTATCTAAGTTGTTAAGGATTTCTCGTTGACCGTCATTTGGCACTAGTTTAGGTTGCTCAAAGGGGAGAAAACCATCACCTAGTAGACCCATTATGACACATGCTATCACCTTCTAAGATGCAAATGATGACAGACTATGACAAATATATATGGAGTCTAAACAAGGACTCAAGATGAAGATTATGCCGCTACAAGAATTAATATCTATGTAAAGATCTATGAGGATGCTAATGGGACACAAATGAGGACTTTCTAAGAACTATGTAAAACTTGATGTACGGACTTATGCGAAGATTATGACGACGTATATGGGAACTTTATGAAGACTATAATGTGAGGACTGATGTAAAGACGTAAATGAGGACTATAAGGAGGAAGATAATGAGGACGTATACAAGGAATGATGTAAAGTAAGGACGTAAATGAGGACTATAATGAGGACAATAATGAGGATGATAATGGGGACTTATGCAAGGACTATAATGCAAGGACTGATATAAATGTAAGGATGGACGTAAGGACATAAATGAGGACTATAATGAGGATGATGAAAAACCTAAGGACTCTAAGAAAACCTATGGTCCCAAGTATGTAAGATGTCTTTGTTGTTTAAAATTTTGGACCTTGTTGGACTGTTTGATGTTTCAAGATAGACTTTGTTTCAAGTAACTTTGTTTGTAGGACAAGTCTTTTTTTCAATTCTGAGAACAATGTTTGAAGCTAAGTATAGCTAGATTAATTGTGTTCTGACAAACTCTGAGAATTCAGGGCTACACAAAGTAGGGCCTAAAATAGCCCAAGATCAATACTAACTCAATATTGGTTTAACACAACGATACACACAAAAACATAGCAAACTCTTCCTAGGCTAGAAATTGGAAATCATTTAACGAATCCCTTACAATAAAATACTGAAACAAGATGAACAACTAGAGAGTTTGGCAACATTGGCTCCACTCCATGACACACACTTCTTGGGCATGTCAGTCTCTCTTACCCCAAAGATTTGGAGATCTAATCACGGAAGGATTTATGTATCATAATGCAAGGTACATGAAGTGTATCTATGGGGTACGATTTGCACTCCCAGAATCAATGAATGTGGGATTTGGGCTACTAAGTTGGTTCTTATTGTAAATTTTGAGGGGTCCTGATCCAACGACGGATTCTCAGAGAAAGTCACTTAAGGCTTTAGTTAAATTTATTGGTGTAGAGAAGGCCTCCACTTACATCAAATTCACTCAACACTCTAGCCGCCTGACCAGTATGTTTATATAGCGACTCAAAAAACCCACTTGAGAGTATGCTGGGAGAGATCATATCCCCAACACATCCCAATTCAAAATATCATTGTGGGGTGATGAAATATCTAGTCAAAGATATCCCTCACTACTAAAAGAAAAAGTGGGTGTCGTTATCACCTTTTCCTCTCTCCCAAGACCCTGAAGGCAGGTGGAAAGGTACTTAATGCAACAATGAGTCCATCCTAGACACAAAAAAGTTCTTTTTCCCTTATATATCACAATGTGTGATTTATTCTATTGATAAGGCAGAGTCATGTCCATTTTAAAGCCCAAACTGAGGTGTGAGATACGCATGTGCATGTCTATTTTAAACACCAAAGTGAAGTGTGAGATCATGCATGTCAATTTTAATACCAAGATGAAGTGTGAGATCATGCATGTCAATCTTAATACCAAGTTTTATTTTAAGCACCAATATGAAGTGTGAGATCATGCATGTCAATTTTAAACCCAAAATTCAAAAGTGAGTTAACCCTAAAGGATCCTGCAATCAAATTATCAGTAGTCTCAAAATAGTCTGGGATGATCAAGCCTTATCTATAATTTTGCCACATGCTGCAAATAGGGAATCAATAACCAAAAAAACCACACAGAAAACAAGAAAACATAAAGCTAATTATCTACCAAACGAATGCAATACAATAAACATATGAATGTGTAATCACTACTGAATGAATATAGAATTCTGATAGGATGATTGCGTGATTCTATTAGGACGATTGCATGACAGTGACAGGACAAATGGGAAACAAAAAAAAGGATTAAAAACCTGACAAAACACAAACCAGAAACCTGCAAAACCAAATATTAACCCCTAGACAGATCTCTCATCAACTAGTCTATGTTAATCAAGTCGTATTTCAATGTATGATAGAACAAGATTGTTGAATCTGGAAAGAGACACTTAGTCTTCTAAGTCTTGTATTCTTTTTTATGCTTTCAAGATTTGCTGGTAATGTCTGGCTTGCCTTTTTAGTTCAGTTGTTCTTCGAGCACCTAAAATCTTAAACTTCACTTTGCGTGCCATGAGATATTATATTTAAAGCAACACACAGATATAAACTCTTTATATTTGTAGAATTTAATGATGAATTAGACAATAAAAAACAAAAACCGAGAAAACTTAATTAACAACATGAAAAATTAAAAACTACAAATGCGTAAAACTATCTAGATGAATGTGTAATGGTGTCTGCACGAATGCATGACAGTGTCTAAACAGATGTGTAAATCTGTCAAAATGAATGCGTAATAGTTAGGGCCACCTGCAAAATTCGTACAAAACCTACAAAAAATCTCAAATTCCATACAATTCTGCAAAAACACAAAAGAAACACAAAGGGTTACTTAGCTGTTGGTTCACGTCGGGTTCACCAAATGTATATGCGTAAAAGTCGTCATTGCTTAACTAGAATTAAAGGGAAATCACGAATCCCTATCTAATTAAAGAATCCTAACAAATATCAATGAAATATTGCATGCATGACAATAAGGATGTAAAATATCTAATTAAAACTCCCTATTCCATAAACACAAATGGCTTCCATTGTTCTTCTGCTTCTTGTGGTATGATGGCTCTCAGATATTATGCTGGTAACCTGCAAATGATACAAGATTTTGAAGGTCGTGATTGTTGAAAATGCATAATTGATCTTGAATTTATAGAATTTCGGGTGAGGTTGAATGAGAGGTGGAACTCAAGTGAGCTCACATGTTGATTGAAAGTTGAATTGTTGATTTGGAGGTGAAACAAAATGATTAAGAGGTGGAACTCAATTGATTGAATACATAAATGAGTTAGCTGATTCAGAAAAAAGTTGATTAATAGATGGAAAAGAATGATTGGAGGAGAATTAAAGAATGATGCAATTAATGGATTAATTAAATTGATCAATTAAAATAGATTGAATTGCTAGTTGAAGATGACTGATTGAATGCTTTTTTGGGAAAAAGAAAATTGGAAGATAGATATAGAGATTGGAAATATAATTGATTTAATTAATCAATTAATTGAATTGATTAATTTAGCATATGCTTGAACTTGATTTAGATTTTTAATTTAATTTTTGCATGAGAATTGATTTAAATAATTCAATATGATCTTTGAATATATTTAGAACATGACTTAGATATTCAATTTGATTTTTGAGTGTTAATTGAATTTTGATTTTATTTAAATTCAACTTGATCTTTGAATTCATCCAAGCTTGATTTAGGAATTCACTTTGATTTTTGAAATCATGCACATGTATTTGAAATTAGACAAAATTGGAAGAATATGAATTTGAATTTGAATTTGAGGAATTAATGAAATTAGACAAAATTAGAATTTGGGGAATTGGAATTGGAATTTGAATTAGAGGAATATTGAAATTAGATGAAATTAGAATTTGGGGAATTGGAATTGGAATTTGAATTAGCTAATTAAATAATTTAAAGAAACTATTTAATTATTTAGAAATTGAATTTAATTAAATAATAAAGATTATTTAAATTAAACGATTAAATTACAATTAAATAAATAATTAATATTTAGAAAAGGGTTAAATGAATAATTGATTAGGATAGGATAGAAATTGAAATTGGGTAATTAGTAATATGATGAAGAAATATGAATTTAGAAGAATACGATTAATTAAATTAATTAAAGAATTAAAGAATTATTTAATCAATTAGAGGAATAATTAGTATATTATCAATGAGACATTTTTAGGTGTCTACAGAAGTATTCTCCTTTTTAGACCATTGAATGAGAGGTAGTGGTAATCCAACAACTTATCCTTCTCATTGTTGGCATTCTACACTCAATGAGAATGGTTGATGTTGTCATTTATGGCAACCAACTGATAACAAGTTGTACAGGTTCATCGACAACACAAACATCATACACCAACATGCACATTCATCGACAGGCACATTCACCGGCATCCAGATTACACCGACAATGAAGTATACCGGCACTCAGGCCGACATGAGACAAAGTTTTACTTATATGAATTGTATTGCAAATGTAATTAATTATTTGTAAGCCGACATGATGTATTGTAAAGACTCATATATGTATGAGATCTTATAGGTCAATTTTGATATAGCATAGGATAGAACAATATTATGTAGAAGATAGCGAAATGATTTTGTAATAAGGCATATAGGTTATGTGAGTGAATTTTATTCACCGGCAAGGTTTTTGGTTAAGGTTTCTGATAGAGCTTAAACCGGTACTGAATCAAGCATTGCAGATGCTAATTTGAGCAGTACATTATCTTGGATTTAATTATCCATTTTGTAGTCAGTGAGACTCTTCTATTAAGCAGTGAGCTCTAGGCTGTTGGCCTTCCTACATGTGCAGGCCCATATTGTAAGTAATATTTATTCATATTGGCTAGTGAGTAAATATTGTGGGTCATAAATCCACCGAGGTTTTTCCCTTACCGGGTTTCCTCACCACAATATCTTGTGTTATGGTGTGCATTTATGTTGTCTTTGTTATTTCTATTTGCTGCACTTTTACTTGTTTACCAGTACATTAATTTGACTTGCAAAGTTATAAATAAGTTCAATTATTCCACAAATCGGTTAGACACTGATTCACCCCCCCCCCCCCCCCTCCTCTCAGTGTCTTTGGGACTGACATGCTCTTGAAGATTTTCATGCAGAAAAATTGAAGAATATCAAACTTGAAGATAATCTGAGGACTGCTAAGGAATTCATTAAAGGACTTCAGGAGAAACTGGTTATATCACAAAACAAGAGGAAGGAACTTCATGAGCAGATGTAGAAACATGATGATGAAAAGGAAACCCTTGGAGATATTGGAGAGAAGTTGAGACAAAAGAACAGTAATATGAGGAATGAAATGCAAGATTTAACCATGAGGCTATGTAAGGATATTGAAGACAGGAAGATGAATGAAGAAGACTTGACTAGAAGACTTAATGATGGAGGTAATGAAAATCTGAGACTTTGTCATGAAATTGATATGCTAAAGACAAATCTAATTCACATGCGACATTATAAAGAGGAGCTTATGAGACAAGTTGGGATTCTAGAAAATGAGTTGATCACTGCAAATGAACACAAAGACAAATTCAAGAGAAGTTAAGAAAGACTTGCTGACATGCTGAAAAGACAAAAACCTGATGGAGATACAATTGGACTTGGATTTGAACATGGAGAAAGTTTCGGGACTGCAAATAATCAAGATCACAATAAACCGGTAAGACAACCTAATGCTTATAAATTTAATGGTAAATGTTTCAATTGCAACAAATTTGGTCATAGAGAAAATTAGTGCAGATTTACAAATAATCTGAATACAAATTTACCCACCGGTCAATGTTCCAAATGCAATAAAATTGGTCATAACTCAAAAAATTTCAGAATGAATGTGAAATACTATGTTTGTGGTAGATTTAGACATTTATCTAATCAATGCAGAACACAAACCGGTCAAGGATATGGAAAAGCTATTCAGAGGAATAATGTAACTTGTTATGCATGCAACAAGATTGGGCATATTGCAAAATATTTTAGAAGCAAGACTATACCAGCGAACAATCAAGGATCTAATGAGAAGGGAAAAGAAAAGGTAAACAAAATAAAGAAAGAATTTTCAAAACAATGGATTAAGAAGAGAGATCAGAGAGTTGATGAATCTGTCTCTGCACCAATAGAACAAAGTAATACTCCACCGATAGGAGATTCTTCATCTAACTAAGGAATAATCCTTAGGGGGTATGGCAACAAGTTGATAATCATGCATTTTACCCTTGGTTGATGGTAAGAAGACACATTTCTTCTTTACCAGCAGATATGTTAAGATTTCACTTAACCGACAAGCATTTAATGCGGTTGATGAATGATTTTTTATTATAAAGCACCGAAAAACCCTCATTTCAAACCACCAAGCATCCAAGCATTCGAAGAGCACAAAATTGAGCAAAGGCATCCTAAAGGCAAAGCAACAAGGTATTCTTCAGGCATTCAAAGATTTCAAGTAAGAGGTTTTTATCTTTCAAAATGGCATCTTCATCTTCTGTACCTGAGTTTATTGCAAACCCTACTGTGGTAGAGAAAATTAAGCGCCCTAGACCTATATTTAAAATCATTCCTAAGATCACAAATCAAGATGATTCCATCGAAGCCTTCTCTAAGATTCTAAAGGGAGTTTCTTTTGCCAAAGACTCGAGGATTTACATTCACTGCAACATAGAAAATTTAGGGTCTGATGATTTGAAGAAAATATACAAGGATGTTATCACTGATGAACAAGGTCTAATTAAACCAGAGCATAAGATTGTAGGAGACTTAGGATTTGTTGAAATTTTGAACATTCTTGAATTTCCGAATGAGGTAGTATGTCTTGTACTAAGCAGAGTTCATGGGGAGTTTATATGGCTAGATTCTGTTTTTAAAATCACTAAAGAAGCAATCAAAGCAGTTACTGGTTTACCCTCAATAGGTACTACGCCCGACAAAAAGAAGAAGATACCAAAAAAGGGTGTTATGGACCTAACCAGAGCTACATTTGACAACAGATCTCTTAGGGTTAATGATATCACTAATGCAAATATGAAATATTTGAGCATGGTATTTGGATACAGGGTTACACATGCAAATAGGTTAAATTTTGTTTCTAGTTTGTGTATTCATAGTGCATATAAGATGGTTAAGAAAAATGCTAAAATTGACATCTATGAGTGGCTTAAGGATGAATTGCTAGATAACTTGAAGAAAATCAAGGGTGATAAGAAGGGGACAATCCGTTTTGGGAATCTAGTTGTGTGTTTAATGCTTTACTTCACAAAGGAGATATCGGACATTGGTCACAAGGACTTTGCATATGACATCTCGGTAGGTAGACAGATCAAGGAAGCTATTACCGGTATTGGTGCTAATAGTGATGACATGGTAAAATCCTATTTCGAAAACTTTCAAACCAAAATGAAGGCTAGAGAAAGGATACCACATAGCATTGTAGATAAATATGACAAGCAAATATGTTTTGTAATCAAATGTGATGAAACATGGATGGAAGCTGTTACTCCTAGAACTATTTAGATAACAAAAATGGGTTATGAAGTTGATCTCAATATTCTTGAAGCATATGCTAAAACACTTCTTGATGCACCTAAGGAACCATCTGAAGAAATTTTTGGAAATGTTGAGACCATTGAGAGTACTATTTCAACACAGAAGAAAAAGAAGAGAAAATTCATCAAATATGTATCCAAGATGGCTAAGGAAGTAAAAGAAAATGTGATGAACATATGCAGTATTTCAACCAGTGAAATGGAAGGACTAGAACCGGTAGCCCATGTTTCACCGGTTGTAACCTCTTCGGATACAGACAGTGGTAAGGCAGTAGAGTTCAAAAGAGTAGAAAGGAAGAAGAGAAACCTTCACTGGTACCTTCTCCTTCTCCTAAAAAGGCAAGGACGTTAAGGAAGAAGCAACAGGCTGTAAGGGAGCCTATGAAAAAGCTAACTCCAAAGAAGAAACAAACTAAAGCACCAGATACCCTTACACCGAAGGAATTAATCAATGAAATAACACAAGAAGGTAATCTCAGTAATGTAAATAAATATTATCATTCCTTCAAGGATTCTGACAAGGAGACTATAGAGGCTAGTATTATTTTGCATCTTGATATCTACAAGAAAGTTTTGATTGAGGTTTTAGATGATCTACCTAATGACTTGTATATAAGATTAGAGGCTAAAAGGATGTCGGTCATGGAACTAGATAAAAATTTAAAGGTTGAAGCATTGTTGGCTATTCACCCTGTTAATTCTAGGGAAGAGATTGATGAACTGATTGCTAAAGCCAACCGGTCAGTTTTTGTGAGTGGTCATCGGCAGGTTAGTCTAATGGCTGGGAGAGTAACAGAGATAGTTAATGAAATTGTGGACAGTTGGGATATATTTTTTGTTGAAAAAGAAAAGAAAATTGAAAGGAGTAGACAAAAATTGGATAAGACTTTTACAAAGGTATATCAAAAGGACAAAGGTAAAGGTAAAATTGGTAGTATACCCATTATAAAGGTCACAGATAACCTTCCTCCACCAGCACAAGATACTCTACCAATAACTTCAGATACACCGGTACATACAGACAGTCAACCGGATAAGGAGACTGAAGAAATAACACATGATGACATTAATCTGGATTCTGAAATTCTTTTCACTATGAATGTTGATACACAAGATTTTAATATTGTGGATAAGGATTCCTCAAAAGTTAAGACAGTCGATGCTAAGAACATTGAGATCTTTGAGTCACCGGTTAACACTGCTGACTCTCAGAATATTAAAATATCGGCAAAAGCTAAGAAACCAGAGACTGAGAAACTGATAGATGCAGAGGTACTTACGTAGACTGAAAAACTAGCAGAAGCAAAAGTAATAACATAGAGTGAAAAACTGACAGAAACTGTAAATAAAGAGGAAACAATTGATGGAAACAAGGAGGAAATTGTTAAGGCAATTGGTCATAAATCAGTTGAAAGGAAAGTTATTACTGAACCAAGTACATCTACTACTGATTTCCGACCTACAAATGTGACTAATGTTCTTTTGGATTCTATAAGGAGGATAACTGATTGCAACGCCTTGGCATTCAAGGCTATTGATGATACACTACCTATTTTGCAGATGATTGCACCGACCTGTAAGATAGCTCATATTGAGGATTCTTTAGGTAAACTGGACACATTGTCCAAATTTATTGCTTCAAATGTTCTAACTGTAGATAAGGTGAATGAGGAAACTGTTAAGGAAAGAGTGAATAAAGAAAAAGGAGAATTCTTTGAGAAGACCATCAAAGACTGTAATAAGCACATTGATTCCTTATTATCGGTACTAAATTCAACAATTTTGGAGTATAAGGATTTGTATAAAGAAGCTTGCAAGCCTCACCACCTGACTGAAGACATTGATGAGGAAATTAAGAGAACACAGAAGGAAATAAATGACATAGCAGATAATATGATAGGTTCTTCGGAACTTACCTCTATTTTTTAACAAGAAATGACTGTTTATGAGGAAAAGATTGAAAATTTGGAAAAAGAAAAAGCAAGGATATGGTTGAAGGCCCAAGAGCTGAAAAACAAGCTTGGTCCTAGATTGGACAATCTTATAACTCAGTGGGTTGAGCTATCAAAGGTAACAATTCAAGGAGAACGGTCATCGGAGTAGCAGATGCATTATCTGATCGGCTTAATCCAATAGACAGAAACCATTATTTCTGACAATAACAAATTCATGCAGAACTTGAATCTAATTTTGGCAGACATTTTTCAACTTGTACATAACCGGTTACAGGATATGAGGTAGAACTCTTGAATTCTTTGATTTTTTTTGACATCCTTTGTCATTGATGTCAAAGGCAGAGTAATATGGAGAAAAATGCACAGAAGAGATCACTTGCTTAGGGGGGGCACACTTTTTTGGGGATCAGTTTTTGGACTTCATCTTTGGAAATCAATTTTTGGATTTTTCTCATGAGTGTTGCCATCAATGCCAAAGGGGGAGATTGTTCGAATTCTACACTCAATGAGAATGGTTGATGTTTTCATTGATGGCAACCAACCGATAATAGGTTGTACAGGTTCACCAACAACACAGACATCATACACTGGCATGCACATTCACGGACAGGCACATTCACCAACAGGCACATTCACCGACATGCACATTCACTGGTATCCAGATTACATCAGTAATGAAGTATACCGGCACTCAGGCCAACATGAGACAAAGTTTTACTTATATGAATTGTATTGCAAATGTAATTAATTATTTGTAAGCCGACATGATGTATTGTAAAGACTCAGATATGTATGAGATCTTATAGGTCAATTTTGATATAGCATAGGATAGAACAATATTATGTAGAAGATAGAGAAATTATTTTGTAATAAGGCATATAGGTTATGTGAGTGAATTTTATTCACCGGAAAGGTTTTTGGTTAAGGTTTCTGATAGAGCTTAAACCAGTACTGAATCAAGCATTGAAGATGCTAATTTGAGCAATACATTATCTTGGATTTAATTATCCATTTTGTAGTCAGTGAGACTCTTCTATTGAGCAGTGAGCTCTAGGTTGTTGGCCTTCCTGCATGTGCAGGCCCATCTTGTAAGTAATATTTATTCATATTGGCCAGTGAGTAAATATTGTGGGTCACAAATCCCACCGAGGTTTTTCCCTAACCGGGTTTCCTCGCCAAAACATATTGTGTTATGGTGTGCATTTATGTTGTCTCTGTTATTTCTATTTGCTGCATTTTTACCTGTTTACTGGTACATTAATTTGAATTGCAAAGTTATAAATAAGTTTGATTATTTCACAAACCAGTTAGACATTGATTCAACTCCCCCCCTCTCAGTGTCTTTGGGACTATCATTTCTTCTAACACTCATATGCAGGATCAAGGATGTTTCCATCTTCCTCAAGATCTTTTGCAACCTCAATGAGATCAAGATTCTCATTTTGCTCAATAGTAGGATGACAAAAGCCCAATTTGCATACATCCTCTTCAGTCCTACAATCAATCCATACATCCTCAATTCGATGTACATGGGTGTAATTATTTTTAATCTTGTTCTTCATACCTTAGTAGTCAAAATACTTTTTGGCCTTGAAGAACCTCATAGTCACCCTCCTCATCTCTTCCTCCATAACATCGACTTTGTAGATAGAGTTGATGGAGTATCTCCCTATAGCAATAGAGAGCTTAAGACCTATTTTATGAGCTCCAGATTGGCGTTCAAGAATGGAAATCATTTGGCGAGCCATCTACATAAGAATAATCTTATTTGATGGATAACTTGGAAGCATGAAGAGCTCTCCATCAAAACAACCAATTTTGATATAAGTCAATGTGCAGAACTATAAGAAAATGCAACTGTATTCACTCACCACTTTCCAAGCTTCATCTGACACCCTCTTGTTCTGAAGATCTTTATGAAACAAGCACATATAGTGAGCAAATAAAGTGTCATTAACACTCTTGAAATGAAATAAACTCTCCTTGAGAGTCAACCAAGTAAAGTACTCATAAACAAGAATTTGGCAACTGTCACCTGTGATAGTAATCTTGGAAAATGCCTCATAGAGGAAGCTACATATACCAAATAAGAAATCATATAAAATTTCAAGGTGGTAGACACCTTGGTCAACTTCTCACATAGGGAATATGCAATCTGTTTACCCCAATAGATCTTCTTCTTATTCTACCTGATGATATGAATGTACTGATACATCCACTTATGATATGTATTTGAAGTCAGAAGACCCTTTACTCTGATGAGAAGAGTAATGAGATCACTGACCTTTTCAATGAAGTCACTGCGAGGAAGAGTCTCAAGCCATCTTGAAATTGTAGGCCTAGGGGTTTTGAGCCAATTATCATTAATATTCCTATGACAATTCTCTTAATTCTTATCAAAATAAGTTACTGTTAACTGCATATCATTATCAACATATTGATCTATAGGTGAACGCTTGAAGATTGTATCAAAGAAATCCTCATCAATCTTGGTGAGTGTTTTCTTTCCATTTACATCCTTCATTGATTTGGTGGAAGGATCATACTTGTTGGCAAAGGCCAACACAAACTATGGATTCTACGTGGACATGGGAAAAGCAGCCACTAGATGTATTTCACTATTGATAGTGCATTCCATTAGATATGATACTGATGACTCTTTTACTCTCTTTAGGAATTCCTTGAGATCCACGTGACCAATCTCCATATCCCTAATATTATCAATATTAGAAGACATGGATGAAGGAGGAAAAACTAGATGTATTTCTTGCTTCTTGAACTTAATTGGTTTTGTAGACACTTAAATTTAATTCCCACCTTTTGAATGTCTTGAATTAATTAATCCCCCCCTTTACAATCCATGAATTAATTAATCAAATTAATTAATTCTCATTTTTATCCCTTTTATTTGAATTAATAAAATTCAAATATTCCCTTTTGATCACGTCTCCTAACTTCTAACTACCTAAATAACCCCCTTCTAACCTAACCTCCAATCTAAACCTTGGGTTCTAACCAACCCTATCTCTCCAAACTAACCTTATCCTAACCTCCCCTCACATGTGTGTGCACACACATATTCCCTAATTTCCTAAATTTTAGGAAATTAAAGCCTATTTTGGGTGGCTTCCTCCCAAAAGAGACACGTGTCCTTAAGGACACGTGTCATCCTTCCCTAAGACATGTATCCATGTTTTGGACACTTGTCTTTCCCTCTCGAGCCACTTGTGAGCACAAGTGTGGAATCTTGTTCCACTTGTCATTCCTAAGATTGAGGACAAGTGTTGCATTTTCCCAATCCTTTCCTCTCCTCCCTTCTCCTATTTAATCCCCCCTCATTTTCATTCAAATAATCCACTTTCATTACATTGCATCATCATAGTGCAGGATTCCATCTAGGATAATTTCATTTGCACCCTCATAATGCCAAATTTCGTTATCACATCATATCATCCAATCTTCACATATTGAATCCATTTAGTATAATCATCACATCATGGAGTAATATCGAGCGACTGTTGCGTCAATGAGAACACATCTTACCATGGGATAATCAAATCAAAGATTGAAAATGGAGTTTGCATTCTTTTGTTTATGTTTTTATACTTCATTTGTTTTCTTTTCAACATCCTCATCTTGAGGTGTTTGAGCTAGTTGTGTTTGCTTGGTTGTGATTGCAGGTATTTCAATCTCCCATATTCAAGTGCAATTTTTCCTCACACATTTTTTGGCATGCTCGGTAGGACCCACTTCACGAGTCGATTTAATTCTATTTGCAGGTTGACATTTTTAGCAGGTTTCTATTTTTAGCAAGGGTTTCTAAATTTGGTAGGTTTCTATTTTAGTAGATTTCCATTTTTAGCAGGTTTCCAAATCTTGCAGGTTTTTATTTTTAGCAGGTTTCCATTTTTTAGTAGATTTCCATTTTTAGCAGGTTTCTAAATCTGATAGGTTTCTATTTTTAGTAGGTTTTCATTTTAGTAGGTTTCTATTTTTAGCAATTTTCCATTTTTAGCGGGTTGTTATTTTTAATAGGTTTCCATTTTTAGCAGGTTGCCATTTTTAGCAAGTTTTTAAATCTGGTAGGTTTCTTTTTTTAATAGGTTTTCATTTTTAGCAGGCTACCATTTTTAGAGGACTTCTAAATCTGGCAGGTTTATATTTTTAGCATGTTACCATTTTTAGGAGGTTTCTAAATCTGGTAGGTTTCCTTTTTTGTAGGTTTCTAAATCTGGTAGGTTTCCTTTTTGCAGGTTTCTATTTTTAGCAGGTTTCTAATTTTAGAAAATTCCTAAAAAAATTTAAAAATTAAAAAAATTTGACGTTGTAATTTTGATTTCTACTACTAATGGTTTGTCTGCACCATGTGGCAAGGATAACAGAGACATTCCGATCGGTCAAAGATTAACATTGAAACTTCTAATTATTTTGCTTATAGGGGTGTTTTGAGCAATCAAAGACAATTATGAAATTACTAATGCTTTTCTTCCAAAGGCAAATTAGGAGAGTGCCTTTTTAAAGTAAACAACTTTACATGCGGACTTAAAATTGAACTTTTTGTCTTCCGTGTTTGGCACACTTGTGCACTCATAGGTTGGACCAACAGTTATACTTATTATCCTCTCCCCTCGCTTTCACAGAACTTGGGAGATGAAAAAGGTGGTTAATGACACCCATTTTTATCTTTATTAGAAAATTACCTTTTGGGGGCCTCATCACCTCAAGGGAGTGTTTCAAAACAGGGGCACTTTGGGGATAACATCTCTCCCAGCACGACCTCGAGCGATGTTTTTCGAGTTGCTATACAAATACCTGGACAAATGGCCAAAGTGTTGAGTGAATTTGTTGTATGTGGAGGCCTTCTCCGCACCGATAAGCTCAATTAGAGCCTTAAGTGGTTTGTTTCGTGAAATCATTGTTGGAATGGACCTGTCGGAAAATAACTACGAACCAATGTTATAGTGGCCCCAACCCTTCTACTTATTGGCTCAGGTATTGTGATATGTGCATGTCTAGGACACCCCTCATGTACCCCCCAATTGGAGATAGAAAATTTCTCTAGATCCTCAGATCTCTAGAAATTCAAAGCTTGGCATGACCGAGAAGTGTGTGCTAAGGGTGGAGCCAGTGCTGCCAAGGTTCTATCTATCCTGTTGGATGTGGTATTTTATGATTAGAGGATTCAAAAAGTATTGTCTTTGACTACACTAGGAAGTGCATATCTGCTTTTTATTATCATACTTGCGTGTTTTCCATGTTTGGTGTCAAAATAATCTTTGTCAAATATCAACTCAAAATGTCAAACAATCTCACATCACTAGGTCCTAGTTTGGTCTCGTCCTTCAACACTTGTCTTTTTTTGATCTATTGATTTCATGTCAGTTGTCCCATTATGTTGTCGAAATTTACCTAGGTCAAGTGCCACTTCATCTTGGTGGTCCTCATTTAAAAATTTATGTCGTTATTATTGTCTGCTAGGGTTTATGACTTACATCTTTAAATTCATCATCTCAGTTTGTCGTCATTACCCTTTTGTCATCATTCAAAATTTGTGTCATCATTATTGCTTATTGAGGTCTTTAACAGCATAAATTAAAATTTCATTATCACAATTTGCTTAAGTCATTACCTTGTTATCATTACAAAAATTGCATGGTTACTATCATCTACTAAGGTTTTTGACTTGCAAAATCAAACTTTGGTCATCTCAATCAGAAGTCATAATTTTGGTCCCTCATTTAAATCAAACATAGCTAATCAAATCTTGGTCATCATTCCTAGCTTACATCGTCATCATAGTCATTTTGAACATCTGCATTCTTGATCATCATCAATCTCTTCACTTAAGTTAAGGATTAAATATTTTTATCCAAGTTCAAACCCTTTATTTGATCAATTACATCATTGATTGTATTACATCGCTTCAATCAAATCAATCCTTCTTGGTTGGTTAATAATTTTTTATTATAATTTAGTTAATCAATCAGTCCTATTAGTTTAATCAACTCACAAAAATCAATCCTTATTCATTCCCATCTTTTCAAATCACAATAATCTGCATCTATTCTGTGACAAAATCATCATTAACTCTTTGACTATATTGTGTCTAGAGTTACATATTTATTTCATAGTGATCTTATCACCTCGAGCCAAAGGTTTGATTCACTTTGGTATATTTTTGTGTTGCTTGAGTGTATCCTCTTAAGTAACATTTAGTATCGCACTATTTTATTCAGACGTCATCCAATTGTGATTTGAATATGTGGTTCCTTAATTGACTTGTCTTTGAATCAGTCATCACATTGATCAAATCAAACAATTTGTCCAATCCTTGATTTTAGTTTCACATTCTCATTGTGTCATCATCTTGTCTCCCATTTCATGTCCATTATCACTAGATCTCAATCTCGACAAGCCATGGATCAACAACTTCCATATTCTAGACTAGGATTTTCTGAACCTCACAAGAATCTTGATTCAAGTGTCAGTCCCATCATGACAGGAAATTTTCCCATCACACACGATACTCTTCATCTTGTCATTCCTAAGGACACCATGGTCAATCAACCTAACAACATAGATTCCCAAATCAACTTGGTTGATCAATTTTTAGCTAATAAGGATAATGCCCAAATGGTTGATGAAATCATCAAAACTCGTAAAGAGCTCATTTTTGCCAACATGATCGCCAGTGGCATGACTATCGCATCACCTGGTGCACCTATAACAACAAGTCAACAAGAATTAACTCAACAAACCCAATTACTCGTGCCAATGTTGTCGTAAATCGATATATCCACAATACTCTTGCAAACACCTATGGATACTCTCACGTAACACCATCAGCCATTTTACGCTATGTGGCAAGGGCCTACATCTTCAGGAGCCCGTGTTTATAATGTGCTAGTTAATGTATTGTTCACACAACTCATCAGCTCTCTACCATTAACAATATATATGCTTGTAACATCTAGTCCAAGTCATGCCTTTTACCAACTCATTCTCTTGACCCATCAATGTGTTTTTTGCACAAATGTCAGTCTGGACCACAGGGATGCCATGCTATCCTTCTTCATCTACCACACAAATTGCAATTGGGGGCATGAATTACTCGCTACCATCATCATCATCATCTATAACCCTACTTGTTCAGTTAGTACCACAAGTTGTGGGCACTATCCAATACCAACCACAAGTAACATTCTGACATGTTGTCTCACAACCACAATTCAGTTATTTTCAAGCGCCACCTGCATCCTACGTCATCACAAATGTTCATCAAGTACATAGTGTCATGAGTCAAAATCCCCAAATAAGTAACACCCAATTTAATGTGTATCCCAATTACACAAGTGATAGTTATCCACAAGGTGGTGCACCAAAAATTCAACAATTTCAAAATCTGCAATATCAACAACCACTTACCGCCTCACAACAAAACATGACGACTTATTTGCAGATACCCCAATATCAACAACAATCGTTTGGTCAACAACAAATTCATGGTTATCAGAATTTGACAAGTTATCAAAACCCACTGCATCAACAGAGTTATCCACAGTCTCAACGACTTTCATATCAGGTATCGTGATATCAATCAGCTACACAATCTCTTGATTCTTTCCTACTCAATATTTAGTGGGAGGAAATGAAAGCCACTCTTAAAACATTACAAGAGAATAGCTTTGAATGGGTCTTCAAATTTGAAGAACTCTGCCCTTACCCGTTCGACAAATCCATCACAGTGATGCCTTTCCCCAAACACTTTGAACACCAAGATTCGAAAAATACAAAAAGAAAGGAGATCTGCATCATCATGTTAAAGAGCTCTTTATGGCTTGTCAGGAGGTATCACGGTGTGATAACTATCTTTTGCGGTTGTTTCCCAAAAGTCTTAGCGGTTCTTCGTTAGAATGGCTCTCAAAGTTGCCATTCGGTGTAATCACCACCTTTGCCTGTATACACCTAAAAATGGTCTGAAGATAATTAATTAAATAAGCAATTATTTTAATTAATCCCCCTTCCCAATTTGATTGAATTCATTAGCAATTTGATTAAATTCCCCCATTCGCCTGCTTATTAATAAATCTAAGGATTTATTTAATGAGTTCATTTCAACAGTTCCCTTTGATTAATTAATCTGCATTAATTAATCCTCCCCCATTTAATTCATTTCTTATAATCCCCTAATTAATTAAAACAAATCAATTTATGAGTTTGTTGAAAGTTAATTAGCCTTTTCCTATTATTTGAATTTTTAAATTCAAATTACCCACATGCCTCCTAACTTCTACCCACCTAACCTAACCATTCCCTAACCTAACCCATTCCACCTAACCTTGGGATTAACTAACCCTATCCTATCTTTCACATCCTAACCTCCTATGGGTTGGATATCCTCCCCTTGAGACACGTGGCACTTATGTCACATGTATTCTCCCTTGGACACTTGCCCTCTTATGAGCAAGGCTCCTTGACACTTGTCACCATAGAGATGACAAGTGTCCCTCCCTCCAACCTCTTCTCCAACCTCCTCCATTTTGACCCTTGATATCTTCAAACTCAATCTTGACCATTGATTCCCGCCACCTCACCCTTGGCCTTGGAATTCCTATAAATATCCCCCATTTTGGAGCACAAAGGATCCCATCTCATATCATTTTAGGAATTGTTATTATAGGTATATCATTTCTATCATATCATTTAAGCATTATTATTATAGGCAATTGCATATTAGATTTAGCTTAATTTGATCATTTTCTAGCATAATTGTTGAATCATTTAGCATAATCATGCATATCATTAGTTTAATTAGCTTCTTGGATCAATCTAGCTTAATTATGCATTCATCTAGCTTGCATATCATATCATTTTAAATCCTTCATCTAGGCATAATCAAGTCATTGGGAATGTTTATCTAGATCTGAGAGCAAATCCACACTTGCATCTCTTAGGAGGCGATAGGTCACTTTGTCATGGTTTATCTTTCTTTTGATTTCAATTTTCTAACCATGCTTGTAATGATCTATTGATTGTTTTTGTTGCAGCTATAGGTACCCTACTTCACACACACGACATTTTGGCACCCACCGTGGGGTAGGAAATCTAATTTCTTGGCCTCTCTCATCATCAAATCTCCAATCTCACGGTTTTCTGGTCTGGCCTATTTCAGAATCTCGTACGAGTACCTTTACAGTATCGTACAAGTTTCTTTGTGCACTCATATGGGTATGTGAGAATACATGTATGAACAGGTGAGAATACTTGTACGATTTTTGCTTTTGTTTTTTCAAAACAGATTGCATTTTAAGGGTTTTCCATGCTGAAATTTGATATTACTAATGCTAACCCTGGTCTGTTTATGAATTTTCTAGCAACCTAACTAGTTTTTGCAGGACGGTTATTAAAGATTACGCTTGCCAAAGATTCAATTCTCCAAAACAACATGATTACTAATGTATTTGTTTTGCAGGTTGCCTAAAGGAAAATCAACAAGACTTTGTGTATTCTTATGTTTTCTAGGCACACTTGATTTGCTAATGGTTAATGAACATCTTGTTTTCTATGCTTGACAAGTTGTCTAAAAAGGTAGGAGAGTATACTCTTGTCCATTTGGACAATCAGAAATCCCGACCCTTGAAGCGCTTCTATTTTTGAGATTTGAATACATTTAGCGGGCCTGTCACAATGGGAAAAAGTAATCACCCTGTGAGAACAACCCAAGTGAGTACAACTAGACCTAAACTTTCTGACTCACTCTAAAAAATAGGCCTCTCAGGATTAAAGTCTCAGAGGATGGGATTATTTGAGTCTTATCTTTTTAGATCTCTCATATCAAACATTTAGTAGGGCCTCACAGTCTCAATCATGCTTGCGTGACTACTTCTTGTTTCGGTACCTTGTTGGGCTATAGGCCTCAATCATGCTTACGCGACTACAAGGGGTAATTCCAAATGGAAATCCTTACTATGAACCCTAAGATAAAAGCTACCCGATTATTTCCATGAGCCCTAAGATAGAAGCTACCTGATTCACCTTTGAAAGGGGGATAATCTTTGTGCAAGAGAGATAGTAACTCTCCCAAAACACTTGCCATATCATGCCCCCATTAGCATTTGGAGTCATATAATACAATGTTGAGAATCCATTGCGTGAGACTCAGCGGCCGTATTCTGATTAGCTATTGGGTTTGTACCTAAGTTTGCAAGCAAAGGTTTTCTCTCTCAGCCAACTTCCTTAGGATTTAGCATGTTGTGCATGAGGTCACTTATCATATCACGTGTTTGTTGTGTTTTCAGCCCTAAAATAGAAAATTAGACATCTAAAAATGGAAAACAGAATTAAAACATCAAACATTTTTGGTCAAAAAACTTGTCAAAATCAAAATTTTGTCTCTACTATGTCCTCAATTGTACGAGTTTTCTAGTTTGTCATACGAGTTTTCTAGTTTGTTTATCGTCTAGTTCTGTGGGAATTGTTGTATGAGTCAGATTAGCAGAAGCTTATTTGTTATCATTTTTCGTCTGGTTTTGTGATAAGTATCATACGATATTATGCCTTTGTCGTACGGGAATCATAGTTTATCGTATGGGGCTATATGAATTGTCATCTGGGATTGTGTAAACTGTCGTACGAATTTTTGTCTCTATCAGTCCAGAGCTGTCTTCTTGCATGTCTTTTTCAGATCTGTCATGTTTGCTTAGTCAATTTACAGTGAACATAAATACCTGATATATGTCATTTTGTGCTTAGGTTGTCTTCTTGGTTCGCTCGGTTAAGTAATCTTCTGTCAAAATGTATTCTAGAACAAGACACCCCAAGATATTCAAGTATTCATCCTCAACAAGTTCAAGATCTAACATCTCAAAGTGCATTATCACCCTCTTTGATAAACTGATCACTCAAAATATAGTTTCTTATCAAGATCTATCATCCTCTATCATGAAACTACAACATTTGGTCATGATAACCTTGTCCCACATCATAGGATATATCATTCCTATTGGACTTGGTCTTATCAAAATCATCATTATTGCACTCCAAAACCGAATATTGAAAAACTTGCAAACTTTCAAACACTTGAATTATCTTTTTGTGTCATATCACTCTATCATATCTACATTGACAGTTGGTCACTTATCAAAACACCTTTTAGACAATTGAATCCTTGCACAATATTCAACACATGTGTATGCCCATTTTAACTAGAGTGCAGAGATGAAAGATCGTAGAAATGGAAATCGAAACATTTGAAATAACTGAAGATTATAGGAACATGGAACACGAAAAATGAAATACAAGAAGAAGACGTAATAGATCAACATATTAGACAAATCAAACAAGATCCTAAATTCGATAAATTTATGGAGAAAATATTGGAGGGAGAAAAAGAAAAATACTTCCTAATGTTAACAAAATATGGTGCTACACTCCCCCAAGATTTTGATGTGAGCACTTTAGGAAAAAAGAGAAGTGACCCTTTCCATGATAACGAATGACATGAGGATATTTTTGGTTATAAAAAGGATGACACATCAATCCCTGATAACACACGAACTAATGAGGAAACTTTTGTTCCCAAAAGAGATGATGTAGAAATTCTCGACAAGGCTAAATCTAATGAGGACACAAGAAAGAGTCGAGATGATACAAGAAGAGATCAAGGCCATACTAGAATGCAAACTCATGGTTATATAAGAATAAATCATTTTGATAATCATATCATAGCTCTTACACAACAAACAAAAATATTGCAAACACAGATTCAAGATATGCAGAGAGGAACTATTAGAAGATACTCACTCCAAGAAATTTGTTTGCACCCATTCGAAAAAAATCTAAACATGATACCATTTCCTACAGGTTGTGAAACTCCTAGATACAATAAATATGATGGAAGCACTGATCCCCGGGATCATATATGAGAATTTTGCACAATGAGTATGGAGTTTGCACATGAGGATACATACCAGATGAGATTATTTCCAAAGAGCTTAAGTGGACTAGCTATGGAATGGTTCTCCAAACTTCCACCTAGAATTAGATCATTCACAGAATTGGTGGATAAATTTATTTCATAATACTCTTACAACATTGAACATGAGGTCACAATGCTAGACCTATGTAATACTAAACAAAAGAGTGGTGAACCTTTCATGATGTTTCTATAGAGATGGAGATGGTTAGCTTCATGATATCCTCGTACGGTGCCAGAATACGAGAACATAGACATATTCATTGACAACCTAAATAGATAAATGAGTTATCATGTAAAAATTTAATGCCATCAAAATTTTGAAAAGATGATTGATAACGAAATCAGAATGGAGGAAGTTGTGGTAAAGAAGGGTGAGTTAAAGCTATGCAAAGGAGTTAATCCTCCTAACAACAATATCAATAACAATGATAAGGCAAAATTTTGGAATAGAAATCAAAATGTCGTCAATGATGGGATAGTGGATAACAACAATATAAAACCAAAGTAATCGGTTTTCAATTTATCCAGTCACTCGACAGCAGCTCAACAAAACAACAATCACCAAAAATCAACTTTCAACAATTTCTTTCGAAGGAAATTTACAAACATTGGTGAACCACTTAGGTCAGTATTAAAGACACTTCTCGCAAACAAGTTGATTAATTTTCTAGAAGGAAGAAAATTTGAACCTCAAGTGAAACCCTCTTGGTGGAATGACAACCATTATTGTGATTTCCATCGAAACAAGGGACACCACACGGATAATTGTCAGTGGTTGAAACATGTCATCCAATAATTGATTGATAATGGAGTGATAACTATGGCTGGACATACGACAAATGAATCTCATACAGTTTTCAAAGCTCCACTTCCAAATTATGAGAAGGGTGAATCATCAACAACACATAATGGTAAAGGTAAAGCAAAGGTGAATTATGTTCATGCATATGATAATGTGGTAAATGTGATTGTAGTTAAAGAAAAACAACATCAAGAATGTGCTCATGCTATCACAAGAAGCAAAGCCAAAGTTGTTTTGTCAGGTCCTACAACTAACACATCATCCACTTCAAAAAAATACAGTCTAGTGGATCAACTACAGAAAACTCCCATGCAAATATCCATCTTAGAACTTTTAAAGCTTTCACCTGCACACAAATAAATTCTTGAAAGAGCATTACTAGATACAACTGTGTCCAAAGATCTTCCTATAGATTAATTCCAAACCATGGTGGGATATCTCACAACCCCTCGTTGCTTATCATTCACTGAATAAAATGACATGTCCTTGTAACATCCCCATAACGCTCTCTTGCATATTCAAGTCCTCATTCATAAGACGCGAGTTAAACGTGTCTTAATAGATGGGGGAGTTGGCTTAAACATTTTCTCATTGAGTCTTGTCCGTGCTCTAGGTTATTCAGAAGATGCAATTGATCCTCAGAAAAAGATCACCATCAAAGCATATGATGAAGAAGAGCGTTCCTCCAAAGGAATTGTAATATTACCCATCAAAGTGGGACCTTTGCAGAAAGACACGACATGCCAAGTTCTAGACTTGGACTTATCATACAACATACTCTTGGGAAGACCCTGGATACATGACATACAAGTTGTTTTATCAACATATATTTAGTGCCTAAAATTTCCCTACAATGGGCAGCAAATCACAATCTCAACAGATTCAAATCCATTCCAGTACTATAGTAATCTAAAACCAGCTAAAGAGGTTTTTGTTTTTCATAATAGGGAGGCATCATCTTCAAACACACAAACCAAGGAAAAATTATTTGCCTCAATTTTGTCAAGTATGGAAAAACAAATGTAGTTAAGAGATCGAGGGAACGAAGAATATTCACTATCACAATTACCACTTTCTCCTAAATCCTATAGAAAACCATCAAACTCTAAACAACAACCAACTGTAAAACATCTCCCAATTTTTGATGGAGCATTTGTTAGTGTTGGGACCTTATCAGAGGAAACATAAGACAAAGATGTGCTACAATGGCTATACAAGGATGAAGAAGTCCAACAAAAGATCAACAATGTCAGAATACCTACAGAAAAGTATGGAAAAGGATTTAACATCCTTCCAAAAATGGGATACACTGGAACATGTCTTGTAGGAAAAAAAAAAGAAGGTATCTTAGAACCTATCCAACCTCATACTTAGCAGGTTATAGACAAATCAGGCTTAGGGTATGTACAAGTTACTTTACCAAACAACACATCTTCTAGACAACAACAAGATGAATATGAAAATAGAAAAGAACAACTTGCAATTGAACATGAAGAAACATTTACCAAACAAAAAAGCACAAGCAAACATGAAATGGCAAAAGAAGCAAGCTTCTAATCAACAAGAAACACAAACTAAATGCACCTTCCACATAGTGTTAATTCCTAATAAAAACAAACAAGAAGCCGGTACAAATCAAGGAGAGCTGATAGCAAGGTTGACAAAACTCAATCTCAGTCCAGAAGAAGCTGAATATGAGAGAAGAAAAGATATAGCAAGAAAAATAGAAGAAATAAATCAAACACTATATGAACAAATCTGCAAATTGCAAGCTACAAGTGAGATAGATTCTAATGAATGGGAATGGGATTCCTATCATTCTAAAGAATCAGCTGAAGAAATTTGCTTTGAATAAGATGTGGGAGTTGATGTAGTTCATACGTATGCAGGGAAAATGTTAGGAACTAGCCCACTCAAATTAGAATCACATTCGGTTGACTTGGACTTAATCGAGGACAATCAGAAGCTACTTGCGAGAGGTCATTCCAACGAGAGTACCATTCTAGACATTGAAATGCATATCAAAAACTTTGACATCTCTATCATGACCCTTAATACCTTTGAATCATCTCAACCTGAGGATCCCTTACCTCTAATCCACCCTAAACTTATTGACTGGGAAAATGAAAGACATACTACCATTGATACCTTTCCTAATGACCATGACATGTCCTTATATCTTAATGCAATCGAACCCGCAACAACTTGCACCAGGAATTTCAACAACGCATCTTCTTGTCAAGTGGGTGCCAAATCTCCCAGTCGCAAAAGTGAAAATAAAGAAAACAACATTAGACTGAGAAAAAGTAAAAAGAAAGAACGCATCTAACGGTGAAAACCTCCTCGAGGCACCGGAAGATCGGAGATTTGACAATTTACTTGAATACTATCAAGAAAGGTCATCCATTTTGATTGAACCAATAGAGGCAGTTAACATTGGGACAACAAAGCAACCAAAGATTCTACATCCAACAACTTCTCTATCAGAGCTAGAAATGCAGCAATATATGGATTTCTTCAAACGACGACAAATAATTTTGCCTGGTCGTATGCAGACATTCCAGGGTTGGATCTAGAGCTTATTATGCATCACTTAAATGTCAGTCTAGGAGCCAAACCAATTAAACAAAAATTAAGGAAGATGCATCCTCACATCGCTCTTCTTGTCAAAGCAGAACTAAAGAAATTACTAGATGTAGGATTCATCAGACCTGTAGCATATCCTCAATGGGTATCAAACATCGTTCCTATTTCCAAACCAAATAAAATTATCAGAGTATGCACAGACTTTAGAGATCTTAATAATGCATGTCCAAAGGATGACTTTCCTTTGCCTAGCATTGACATCATTGTGGATTTAACTGTTGGACACTCCATGTTTTCTCTAATGGATGGTTTCTCTGGATACAATCATATTAGAATACCACCTGAAGATCAAGAAAAGACAGCTTTCACATATCCATGGGGTAATTTCTACTGGAACAACATGCCTTTTGGACTAAAAAATGTAGGTGCTACATATCAGTGATCTATGACATTGATATTGATGACATATTGGCCAAATCATACAATAGAGAAGACCATATAGGAATACTAGAAAAGATCTTTGACAGGTTAAAATAGTACAAGCTACGACTCAATCCCAAGAAATGTGCCTTTGGTGTTACTTCAGGTAAGCTACTAGGATACATTGTTTCTGCTAGGGGTATCAAAGTAGATCCACCCAAGGTCAAATTAATCATGGAAATGGCATCTCCTCGAAATATCAGTCAACTCATATCACTCCAAGGTAGACTACAATCAATCAAAAGATTTTTTTCTCAGCTAGCAGATAAATGTCAACCATTTACTCATCTTTTGCACAAAAATGTTAATTTCAAGTGGGACCATCAATGTGAGGATACATTCAACAAGATCAAGGCCTATTTCATGCAACCACCCGTCCTAATGCCATTGATTCCAGGAAAGTCGGTGTTACTTTATGTATCAACCACCGAAGTATCATTAGGAGTTTTGATTACACAACATGATAGTGAAGGAAAAGAATGAGCCATCTATTATATCAGCAGAACATTAGTGGGATACGAGCTCAACTATTCACCAACAGAAAAAACATGCTTGGCGGTAGTTTTTACTTCTCAAAAATTTAGACACTATCTACTATCTCATTCCATCAAGTTGATTGCTAAAATCGATCCATTGAAGTATTTTCTCAACAAGGAAATATTAACAAGAAGATTAGCAAAACATATCATGATCCTAAGCGAGTTTGATATTGAGTATGTCGTTAGAAAAGCTATCAAGGTCCAAGTCTTTGCAGACCAACTAGCAGAGGCACCGCTTCAAGATGATTGTCCTTTACACATTGAATTTCCCGATGTTGATATCCTAACGTTCACCACAAAGACATGGAAATTTGATGGTTCATATACACAACATGGATCAAGAGTAGGCATTTTATTAATCACACCACAAGGTCATACAATTCCAAAAGAATACAAATTAATCTTCCCATGCATAGACAATATAGCAGAATATGAAGCTTTGGTCACAGGAATCAAAATGGCCATAGAATGGAACATTACACAACTTCAAGTCTTTGGAGACTCTCAGCTCATCATCAATAAAATAAATGATGATTATCAAAAAAAGAATGAAAAGATAATGCCTTATAAGAAGATGGTTGATGATGTCAAGATATACTTTGTCGAAATAACTTTTGAGTAGATTCTGAGGAATGACAACAAAGCAGCAGATGCCATGGCAACACTTGCTTCTGTACTTCAAACACAGGAAAATCAAGAGTGTTACGAATTCCTGGTGGAAGATTTGTTTTACCCTGCTCATAATTGTCATGATTCCCAAATTATTTGTCAGCTTGTTGGGCATGATTCCTCTCTTTATGGCCAAATTTATACATACCTAAAAGATAACACCCTCTCTCCTGACTTGTCAAAAAACCAAAAGAGAAATTTCATCTTCCAATCCTCCCATTATACTCTTGTCGAGGATACCCTTTACAAACGAGGTATGAACGATACTCTCTTAAGATGTCTCGAGAAAGAAGAATCTGAGAAGGCCTTAAATGAAGTCCATAATAGCATTTGTGGCACTCATTCAAGTGGTCTTACCATTTCGAAAAAACTCATACGCTTGGGCTATTATTGGCCAACTATGGAACGAGATTCTTTTCAAATAGCTAAAACATGCAAACAATGTCAGATCCATGGAAATTTGATTCATGCACCAGCACAAGAACTTCATGCTTTGGCAACATCTTGGCCTTTCTGCCAATGGGGTCTTGATTTAGTAGGAAAGATAAATCCTCCTTCATCCAATGGTCACAAATTCATCCTTGTAGCTACAAAATATTTTACAAAATGTATTGAGGCAGTACCTCTCACAAATATCATAGGAAAACAAATTGTTGCATTTATATTGAACTACATCATATGTCGCTATGACATACCCATGACCATTATCACTGATAATGGGTGACCATTCAAGAATCGGGATGTACAAGAGCTATGTGATAAATTCAAGATCCAACACAAATTCTCCACACCCTACTATCCACAAGGAAACGAACAAGAAAACATCAAACAAAACTATTCTAAAAATCCTCAAAAAGATAGTAAATGATGCTGGCAGATATTGGCATATTCAATTGAACCTTTCTCTATGGGCCTACCGTACCAGTATCTGCACACCAACAAGTGCCACACCTTTCTCTCTTGTCTATGGATCATAAGCAATACTGCCAATAGAAGTAGAGATACCTTCTCTCCAAGTATCCTTAAAAGGTCTTATCCCAAATGAAGAACAATGAGTATCTAGACTACAAGAGCTAGAATTAATACATGAACGAAGACAAAATGCCTTTGATCATTTAAAGGCGTATCAGCAAATAATGTGCCGCAGTTATAATCACAAGGTCAAACTAAGAGCTTTTCAAGTTGGAAAACTAGTACTAAAGGAAAATCCACGAAACCAGGTAGATCGAGAAAAGAAAGGGAAGTTTGAACCGAACTGGTTAGGTCTGTTTGTGGTCACAACAGTATTTGGATCAGGAGCATATCAGCTATCAACACAAGACGGGGATTGGCTCAAAGAACTCAATAATAACATGCATCTGAAGAAGTTTTATGTCTGAAAAAGCATAAAAATAAAAATAAAAACAGTGAAAAAGAAGAAAAAATCAAAAATAGTGGAAAAGGAGAAAATTCAACAACAACGAAAACAAAAAAAAAACAAATATGAGAAAAAGTGCAATAAAAACATATGGTGAAAACCTGGCAACAGGCGCTATCTGTCAACTAGCTCTTCCACCTATTAGTTCATGCATCCTTCCACTTGCATTTCATTTCCCATCAACGTTGTCCATATCCATAATAAGCCTGTGTACATATGCAAGCATCACAACTAGTTTCTCACCATGGTTTGGATCATTGGGTATATCATACTAAATTTGTTTCTAGGCTTGGGGCAAAATCCTGCACCTAGCTGGGGGCAAAAATTTTCAATCATTTTACACTTCATCAAACAGGTAGAACAATAATTAGACAACTCTTGCCAAGCGAAAATGAGACACATCCAACATTGAACATGAGATCAATTTGTCAACCATCAAACTATCACATGACAGTCTAAGCACATCACACACATATCAATGGATGATATATTTTGAGTAATGATTTTAGCACTTTAATCAATGATTGTTCAGCTTTTATATCTTCATTTTCACTATCATGATTTCTAAGTGACTCCAAGATGTCTCTGACTAAAGGAACAAGGAAGGAACATGATATTTTTCTTATTTGCTGACTATAAATTAATCATTAATATGTGAAAATTTGTCTCGGGACATGATCATCAACGTATCATCCAAGACATTTCTGATTTGCATATAGAAATGGTTAATATTGCCTGTTTTATGCAAGCAACACTCAGGTCATCTTGGTTCAATTATACCTCGATGCTTGTGCTCACTTGCAATCTCAAAATCTAGGAAAGTAGTGCTCAGGTCATCATGGTCCAATTATACAATTGATGTTTGCACTCACTTCCCACATTTTAAAAAGCTCAATGATGACACAATTCAATAACCCAGTGACTGGTCTGATCCCAGCATTACATTTCATTTGAATTTTGCATTTGCATTTAGCTTACATTTCATTCTTGCATAGGATCACAAAATCTCATCTTATCCAAGGCCAAATCTATCACAGGAATCATCAATCTATCATCATAGGTGTATACTCAATCAGATCGATGACTCATCTCTCTCTCCAGTTGTTATCAACCCAACGCGACTCTTATGCTACTCCCTCCAATATGTCAACATTAGCATATCTGAATCTTTCTGCAACATGATATCAAGAAAATGTCAGTTCTTTATCCAATTAATCTTATCAATCATATCAATCCACCATCTGATCCATTCTCTCATGTCTTATACAGGATGTATCTTTCCTGAAACCAGACGTTCTGATCAAGTCTTGTACAGGATATATCATTCCTGAAACTAGACGTGATGCAGAGAAATAAATGGTAGACTCAAAGGCACAAGAGATTTTATAAATTTGAAAGGTTTGGGTATGGTTGACCAATCAACCAACACAAATTGTTATACTGTGCTTTCAAGGATAAATTGAGTTACAAGCTGTCACTGATCAGGGTTCAGAAAAGATTTAAATCCTATTTAGCAATCTTATAACAAACTATGACCACCTGTAACAAATCCTTTCAAGAAATGATTACTTGACAACTTTAGGTCTTTGGCTAATATCCTTAAATACCCAACCCACAATGTATCAACTGTTACGGTCCAATTCCCCTTTCTATACTGTCCCTGTTCAATTCATCAAACTAGATCACTTCATAAAAGAGGAACATATCGATCCACAATTTTCACATCAATCATTTATGCCCACTATTCAATCAGTCATCTGAACATTAAACAGGTAATCCAACACTTAAGATCCTGTGGACTTTTATGAACAATTTCAATCTCTGTTGTAACTTGTCCCCTGTTTCCGATAATTCTCCACGATTTACTTACGGTTCTATTCAGCAATCTTTCTATTCCACATACCCCAACATCAATTCGATGATGAACTTCTACCGTCTCTCTGCACAATGAAAACAATCTACATGCACACACTGGCCGCTACCAACTCTTCAACCACCGTTACTCTTGCTTCACACCGTTCACTGTTTTTCCCACACTTCTCGGCTTCTTCATATCTTTTTAACAGCATTCTTCTTGTATCCCGCGCGGTCTGCATCCAATTAACTTGTTACCATATAATACAAGTTAGTATTATCATCCCATGAATATCGGGCCCTCATATTCATGGGATGCTCATTTTAGAGTTAGCAAACTAAAACAATTCAAATAAAGATTTCGTTTTCCTGATCTTTACTATAACAGTGAAATTAAAGCGTTGTTTGGAAATAAAGTGTGATATTGGAACTTCGATGAACCAGTAAAAACTTATTCCATATAAATGTTAACTCAAAGTGAACTCTCAGAACATTTGAATACAAAAGAAAATCGATACGAAAGCTCACGGCACCAGATTTATTTCATGTAACTGTTATATTTGTTGTTCTCAACATTCATCAAAAAAAAACATGGTCTTCTTGTCGCCGAAAACAGAGACTTCCTATTCATATAAAGATGCCCAATCGAAACTACTTCAACCACTTTTAAAAACTAATTCAACAACCACCAGTGTTGTTTCGAATACTAACTCTAAACTTACATAAACCAAAACTTTCCGAATAAAATCGGTTTTGACTGAACATTAACCGATAAGACACAGGAACTAAACAACATTTGAACACCCTAATTTCTAAACAATAGCTCGGTCCCTAAGGTCCGATTTATTACATCAAAGAAACTCCAATATAGATTCTTTTAATTTCATTCTTTTGATTAATTGGTCTTTGAAGTCGACCATGGTGGAGGCCATGCTGGAGGTGCTTCTGCACCAAGACGCTTTGATCATCTTTGTCTTATACAGGAGGTCTCATTCCTGAAACCAGACTAGATTTTGATCTCATCAATCTAATCAATCTTATTGAATTTAATCAAGCTCTATCAATCATCACATTGAGAACCACATCATAGCGATCGAGGAACTCACAATTTCATCAACCGCAGTTGCCGAAATCAGATCATCTAATCAGGAAATCAATTTCGCAAGGATCCAAGCACTCCAAAGGTCAATTATCTCAATTGATCTCCCGATGGGGCATCATCGTATCACAATCTATCAATCAATGTCTGGGGCATCCTATCGAACCAATATCACATCAACATCATCAAAATGAGAATATTATTTGAATCAACGCGTCATCACACCTCACTTTAAAGAGGGGCAAAATGTATACACCTAAAAATGGTTTGAAGATAATTAATTAAATAAGCAATTATTTAATTAATCCCCCTTCCCAATTTAATTTAATTCATTAGCAATTTGATTAAATTCCCCCATTCACCTGCTTATTAATAAATCTAAGGATTTATTTAATGAGTTCACTTCAGTAGTCCCCTTTGATTAATTAATCTGCATTAATTAATCCTCCCCCATTTAATTCATTTCTTCTAATCCCCTAATTAATTAAAACAAATCAATTTATGAGTTTGTTGAAAGTTAATTAGCCTTTTCCTATTATTTGAATTTTTAAATTCAAATTACCCACATGCCTCCTAACTTCTAACCACCTAACCTAACCATCCCCTAACCTAACCCATTCCACCTAACCTTGGGATTAACTAAACCTATCCTATATTTCACATCCTAACCTCCTATGGGTTGGATATCCTCCCCTTGAGACACATGGAACTTATGCCACATGTCTCCTCCCTTGGACACTTTCCCTCTTATGAGCAAGGCTCCTTGACACTTGTCACCATAGAGATGACAAGTGTCCCTCCCTCCAACCTCTTCTCCAAACTCCTTCATTTTGACCCTTGATATCTTCAGATTCAATCTTGACCATTGATTCCTGCCACCTCACCCCTGGCCTTGGAAATCCTATAAATATCCTCCATTTTGGAGCACAAAGGATCCCATCTCATATCATTTTAGGCATTTTTATTATAGGCATATCATTTCTAGCATATGATTTAAGCATTGTTATTATAGGCAATTGCATCTTAGATTTAGCTTAATTTGATCATTTTCCAGCATAATTGTTGAATCATTTAGCATAATCATGCATATCATTATCTTAATTAGCTTCTCAGATCAATATAGCTTAATCATGTATTCATCTAGCTTGCATATCATATTATTTTAAATCCTTTGTCTAGGTGTAGTCAAGTCACTAAGATTGCTTATCTAGATCTAAGAGAAAATCCACACTCACATCTCTTAGGAGGCAATAGGTTGCTTTGTCATGGTTTATCTTTCTTTTGATTTCAATTTTCTAACCATGCTTGTAATGATCTATTGAGTGTTTGTGTTGCAACTGCATGTACCCTACTTCACACACACGACATTGCCAACTTATCTGAGTGTTTTGTGGCTCAATATCATTATAACATACATAATGACATCTCTATGCTTGACTTGTGTCAAGCTAAGAAAAAATTTGGCAAAATCCTCCTCGATTATGACCAAACATGGAGAGACCTCATCGATCGTCACCCCTGTACAGTGTTAGATACTCAGTTAGTTCCGATCTTTATCAGCAATCTCCACCCAAAGCTTGCATATCAGATCTAACTAAATTATGCAAGTACATTTAAATATATCATGTCCAAAGGACCATTTGTCAAGCAAGCATTAATTGACAAAGGAATCATCAAGCTCTATAAAGAGTATCCTGATGAGCCTAGCAATGATAGACAATGGTATTGGAACAAGAACAAAAATGTCATTAGCGATGGGGTCACTGATTTCAAGACAATGCAAATGATTATGGTTGCAAAGCCACCACACCCACAAACATACAGTAATCCACCATTGTAGGCATATGTGAATCCTCCATAGGGTCATACCATGAACAAATGCATGAAGTTAAAACACCTGGTTCAAGACCTCATTGACCAAAGTAAGATTGTTGTCGATCCCACTACGAGAAAGTCACCTAATGCCAATCTAAGCATGTATAAAGATGTTCTTCCTAAGCATCACGGGGAAGCAAGTATGTCTAATGTAAATCAAAGTCATGCAACCAATAAAATTAATTATAACAATGTACCTTTCGATTATGGTCCTACCATAGAATGCATTTCCCAAGTTGATGATCATGTTAATATGATTCATGTTAAAGGGGTCAATATCCAATGCATAATAACTACTAGGAGGGCTCGTATGTCAGTCCTTGGAGCCCCTACATCAAATGTTACCCCTGTGGTTTCAGTGCCTATGCAGTATAACATCCTTGAGAACTTAGGGAAAACTCTTGCACAAATTTCCATCCTAGATTTGCTCAAAACCTCGCCCACTCATTAGGAGATTCTCACGCACATATTGCAAAAATCTTGTGTTCCTAGTAACATTGATCCCACATAGTTCCAAGCTATGGTAGCTCATATGTCCTCCAAGTACCATCTCAGATTCACACAATCTGATGCCATGGTCCCAGATCCTGACCATATTCATCCCCTAGACATTAAAGCTATTGTGAAACAACATAAAGTGAAGTGAGTTCTGATCAATAATGGTTCTACCTTGAATCTTTTTACATTGAGATTTGTCACTCAAGTGGGGTACATTATCGCAGATATGCATAATCAATGCATTACTATGAAGGCATATGACAATGCTGAAAGAAGTTCAATGGGAATGATCAATCTCCCAACTCAAGTGGGCCTAGTAGCACAAATCACATTGTGCCACGTCATTAATCTTGATCTTCCATTTAATATCCTCCTTGGTTGCCCATGGATTCATGCCATGTAGGTCATCCCTTCCAGCTATCACCAGTACCTCAAATTTTTATTTCAAGGATGCGAAATCACTATCTGTGGTGATGCTCAACCCTTTGAGTATTGTTGTGCACTTGAGGCTTCATCTCCATATTCCCATCATTTCCCAAGCATAAAAAATGGAACCACATTTGCCACTCCATCATCCTCATATGTTGACCCTGACGCCATACTAGCTGCCACAAAAGAGAGAGCTTCTAACTCTTCCTCTTTCTCTCAACTCAAGATCAACGATGTTGGTTGTTGTGAATATGCCCTTCAAGGCACATTCACAATAGGCACCCTACCTTTGGATCCACATGCTCATGGAAAACCCACCAAATAATAGAAGAAGAAGGAACCTGTGGTCTGATAGTGTGGCTCCACCACGTTCCAAACTCAAGGAGAGCTTAACCATGGGTTCATATAAGGAGACATTAATCAATGGCTCTACAAAGATGTATCTACAAATAATGACACTCGCCTAAGGCAACTTCAGGAAAAATATCTAGTTGCCCACAAGTGGGCTACCCAAAAATGGAACTACCAAGGTGGTCAATTAGGTCAAGAAGAAAAAGGCATTAGAAGACCCATTGATCCCACTCTTAATGTGCAACACCAAGGGCTTGGTTTTGGATGTCTCTCCCATGAAACCTCAAGTTCGGTTGGCACTACCAAAAATAATGAAAAGGTTTCAATCGATATTGATGACATGCTTGATGAGGTTGTCAAACAAGCATATGATGATATAGATAGATCCTCAACCTTTGGCACATCTAACCTCTTTGACACATTTGTCCTCTTAATTAACCTCCCCTTTGCTACCTTGAGCTTATTGATTGGAGCCAAACTATTGCACATCTAGACACATTCCAAGATGATCCAACACTCCTACAAATTATGGGGGCAACTGAGGCTGCACCATATCAATAGATCTGAGCATAATACAATCCACAAGCTAGATCCTCAAGGTTACTCAAGGGAAGAAGGAATCCTTAACTGTAAAAGTGAAAAAAAAATAAAAAATCAAGATTCTCGTGGTGAAAACCTCTTTAAGGCACCCCTCGACTCAAAAATAGTAAAAATAAAGGATGTATCTTCTAGTGAAAACCTCCTTGAGGCGCCAGAGGATGAGGATTCCATTCTTTCCCCCCATCAATGATTATGTTCCTGAAAGGCTACCCATCCTCATCAATCAGACCAAAGAAATAAATTTGGGCATGACAGAAAATCCACATATCACTCATGTGGCATCCTCGCTATCTAAAGATGAGTTCAAGGTGTTATTTGATAACCTTCATAAATGGCCCACCAACTTTGCATGGTCCTTTACGAACATGTCTGGCCTGGATCCTGAGTTAGTGGTTCATCATCTGGTAGTTGATCCTAATGCCAAGCTAGTTAAGAAAAAGCTACGCAAGATGCATCCCAGATTTGCCCTCTTGGTTAAGGTGGAGTTAGAAAATCTTCTTGAAGTCAAGTTCATCTTCCCAAATGATTATACTGATTGGATCTTTAACATAGTTCTTATTTCTGTGTAGGGGAACAAGTGAGACTAAGTATAGAAACCCTAACCCACTCTCATACACACTCATGGAATACAAAAGAGCCTAGGGAGGTAATGCACATCGGCTACTTTTTATGAGAAAGAGAGAGTCATGGATTACCTCTTAGGTTTTCTATTCCTTTGTTGTAAATGAGAGAGATGAATGATGCAAAATGCAATCTAACCTAGAATGCAAGTAAGAAAACATACCCTAATCTGAGAATGGAGATCAAAGAACAACTGATACATTGCTGAAAAGTATAGATCAGAAGGCCAAATCAGAGGTGTACGTGTGTTTGAAATCTGAGCAAAAATGTTAGGGACCACGGTGCCACGCCACTATCCTAATTCTGCAATTCTGGAGCTGCAACTGATAGGAGAGATTCTGGAGCCTGCAAAGTGTTGTTCTGCCAAGTCATGTTGATAGAGGGAAGGACCATGGTGCCACACCACTATCCTAGGAAGGACTAGGGTACCACACCCCTGTCCTTGGGATTTTTTTCCAAGATTTGCAACCCAAAACTGTCCCTATGTGCTCTACCGGTCCCGAAACTTCCAGCGACACCTGGATCCGAACCTGTACTTGAAGCTAAAAAAGAGGGTTTAGGGTGGCTATATAGGGTTTTTCCTTAGTCACACCCCCATTTTTTTGATTTCCACCTCCACGAATAGCTAATAATGTACTGAAAATGTGTGTGAAAGAACCTAGTGTGTGTGCAAGATCCTAAGAATGAAAGTAAACAACCTAGAGCAACGCTAAGAGTAAACCCTAATTGCTTATAATTGACAAAGTAAATTCTCTAAATCCATAATGCAAAGTGATATAAAGCAATAATATGAATCAAAATGAAGCTTATGCAAATACATGAAAACAACATGAAACCATACACAACCCCAAGGGAGAGGTACAAGCCAATCGTCAATCGGTGATCTCCTATTGTTCTTCTACATCTTCAAAAGCACCCAATTGATAAAATTATGCTTGATGAATGTTTGATGGATGAATGTTGAATGTTGTTGAAGACTTCAAAGATATACTCTTTCACTGCAAAGAAGGCTCTAATTCTCCAAAAATCTGCTCTTAGATTCTTAGAAGAAGACCCCTTCAAATGAAGAAAGAGAGCTCTTAAGTACAAAACCCTAGATCTTAATTTCATGTTTAGGCGGACCTAGGATTTTAATTTCCCCCTGATCTTTTCGTTTTAAGCATTATTATATCATAAAATTGTGCTCCCGAAATTTCGGGGAAAAATTCGTGGACCATGTGCATTCCCGCCACGGTCCAACCAACTTTTCACCAAATTTTTGGGACTGTTAGATATGATGATATTAGAGCGCATCCCAAAGTTATATCTGATTTTAAGATGTTTTGATATGTGAAATCAGGCCTAAACAATTGAAATAAGGCATAATTAGGGTTTATGATTAAATGATTCATTGGAGGAATAAAATGAAAAGGGGCACACTTAGGGTAAAGGGCCCAACTTTATAACATGTAAGGTGATGAAACATGACCTGAAATTTAATTAAATTAATTAATTAAATGCTTAAAGGTGAATTAGACATGCAAGATACAAGATACACTAAGGTGGGTGCTAACCTAGGTGTGAAATTGTACCAGCCTAGCAAGGGTGTACAATTTATGACACTACATTTAGCCCCCACTTTAGTGGTCATATGACACTACATGCATATGCAAGCTAAAGTATAGAAAAGTAAACATCATTTGAAAAAGTATATATCCATAAGTTGTCGGACGAAGCCCCCGACAGTATCTGCATTACACAGTTAGGAACCACACCCTACAAAACCACATGTTAGATCACAAAATCACCTAATGTTGACTAAGGAAGGTGATGAAATTCATGGGTAGCTATAGGCCCCCCCTGTTTCGACTTGCTTATTACTAAGGTGAAACAAGGTATCATGTTTACCACAGTGAATTGTGATAAAGATTTTGATGAAGCAAGTTCACAACAAGGCTTGATTGCTCATCCAAGAACATTATGGAAGTAATGCAGAGCGAGAGGGCGAACTAATGGGATGCCAACCATGTTGACCATCTGATTCCATTATGTGATGTTGATCGCACTGATGGAGAAGTGGGATGTAGACACCTCAACATTCTCATTACCTGTGGGGGAGATGACGGTTACCCTTGAGGATGTATACCGCATTATGTGCCTTCCCATTAGGGGAGAGATCGTGAGATATCGATCTGACTTGACAAAGGAGGATTACAGGAGAGAGTAGATATATGTTATGGGGAGAGTGATATGTAGTGAGATGAGGGGTCGTATCATGGTCAGGTAGCTCCTACACCCTACCAATGAGGTTCCATTGGTGAGGCGAATCATGATAGCGACCCTTGCACTAGTTGTGTGCCCTAATGGGCATGACACACATATGCATGGAGGACTCATCTACACTATTTGAGCAATGGAGAGACATAGGAGGGTATACTCTTGGGGTCAGAGCATGCTTGCACATCTCTATCACAACCTTGGGGAGTATGTATTTGGACAGGGATCCAGCCTGATGACATGCACACTACTAAAGGTGTGGATGTTTGAGCATATTACTTGCACGAGGCCTGTTGGAGCTCCCATAGAGCTAGTCCCAAAGAAACCTAGGGTATTTGCTTATCCTCTTACCTATGAGTGGCAATTCGGTGATCTCTTGCATTGGAGGTTGAGCTTGGATAGATTGACAATAGGTGGAGTCATATGGAGACCCTTCCTCAGGATGTACAGGTGGGCAGGGGTACATAGACAAATGCTTATCATGTAGAGGAACTATCTACTAGAGGGACGATACAACCACATAGTTGTTCCCTTCTACTTCGACCAAGTCCAGCGGTAGTTTGGGTTCGAGTAACATGTTCCTACTGATGTGCCTATGTAGATTTGACACTCATGCATGATGTTGAGGCTAGGAGCCATTCCTAGGCCTACCAGTGATGAGATTGACATCACAAATTCAGACGAGTCAGATTAGGACATAGTGATAGATTATAGAGATGATTCAGGCATGCACCAATGGTACATCACATGGTGGGGGAGGACATGCCCTAGAGCCATCTTCCTAGTAGACTTCCCTAGAGGGAACCCCAGACCATTGAGATAGTCAAGCGATGAAGAGGGATCTGATACATCTGAGGAGGGCTTAGATGATCAAGCTTATGACACCAGAGAGAAGGAGGTAGGTGAAGATGGAGATGATCCTGATATAGAAGAGGGAGATCAGGATGGAGATGATGAGGAGGACGAAGAGGAGGACGAGGATGAGGACGAGGATGAGGACAAGGATGAGGATGAGTCAGATGCAATTTCTCATCACCCCGAGGAGGATACCATAGCCCTAGATCCACTGAGTCTCCCAATGCAGGTGGAGAAGGACCCTATATGGGGGTCTTGATCCTAGTCCCCATCGGCCCACACCTACTGTATAGAGATAGTACAAGAACAGAGAGCCTAGCGGGTCCCAGTCTCAGGCAGTCATTATCCATGATCCCTACTGGTGAGAGGGAGATCCAGGTAAGGTGTCATGATTGAATAATTTATGTATCTTACTTGTTTAGATTTTATGATATAGAATATTAATGATGAAAAATTTCTCTCTATCTTGCAGCTACCATCTAGGAGTGGTGTTTCCTGTTTCAGATTACAGTGATAGACCTTATTATGACTATGCACATTCCTAGTTCCTCACAGATCCTAGAGGAATACAAGATGACATAGGGACCTTTTATCCCCTATTTAGATGGAGATGGAGGTCCTACGAGAGAGATTACGACAGACAGAGTGTGACCTAGCTACGTCACAGACAAAGGCAGCCACATACCGCAGGATTATGATGGAGAGGGATCGCAAAAGCTCCTCCCGGAGCCACTCACAGTCCATATCACAATACACCTCCATGGGGCCACCCCCAAGGCTAGATCAGGAGGGGGCATCTAGCCACCATCCTCCAGCTACTAGTCCTAGGCATAGGAGATGATCTTGTTGTATTGATGTATATATTATGATACTCGTGGATATGTATCTATTTATGCTCATGTTATCTCAAACATTTTATTTTAATGCTTAAGCAATATATGCATTGCTTAGATTAGAAGTAACATATTTAGTGATGAACATGTATATCTAATTTAATTTCCATGTGATTGATTTCTCAATGCTTCATGATAAAATTTGAATTTATTAAGCCTGAGAACTATATAACTAATTTGATTTAATTAACTCTAATTAAATACAACATAATATAATTCTACTTAACACATAAGAAATTGTATAATATGCTAGCATATATGAAATGTAAATCTATTACAATTTACATGAAAGAATCCAATACAAACAATAAAGTAAATGAAACATGCTTGTCAAGAATGAAGTAATGTAGACCAAACAATATAATATCATTTAATCTTACATACTTTAATGAAGACATGCTAGCATATTACCCAATTTTGAAGAAAAAGATACAAAGAGAGAACATAAAGAAGATTAGAAAGAGGGAGAGAGAACTAGGCATAATATCTACGAAGGTGCATAGCATTTATGGGTTCCTTGAGAGGTGTACCTTCCACATCTGCTATCCTGTAAGCACCTGATCCAGAGACCTCAACAACAATGTATGGTCCAAGCCAATTAGGGCTGAATTTTCCTTTCTCCTTAGGTAAGGTATTCATATTGCATTGATTCTCGTAAAGGACTAAATCCCCTACTGAGAAGGAATGTTGAATAACTTAATCATTGTAGCTTCGTTGCAAAGTTTTATGATATGCTTGAATATGTTCGAGGGAATTTATACGTTGTTCATCAAGCATCTCAAGTTCTTGAAGTCTTTACTCTTTATAGGAATCATCATCAACTATACCCCTAAGAGAGACTCTCAAAGAAAGAATCTCTAACTCCAAAGGCATAATTGCATCAACACCATAAACAAGATTATAAGGTGTACAACTTGTAGCAACACGTACACTCAGGTGATAAGCCCATAGAGCATAGGTTAATTCAGTATGTCAATCCTTACCATGCTTGTTTCCAATCTTTCAACGAAATTGTTCAATTATCCAATTAGAAAACTCAACTTGGCCATTTGATTGAGGATAATAAGGTGTAGAAAATTTGTGTTGAATATGATATTTCTCAAGAAACTTCTTAACATCCTTATTTTTGAATGACGTTCCACTATCTGAAACTAAGGCGGAAGGTATCCCAAATCAGGAAATAATGTTTTCTAAAATGAATTGACAAATTACTTTAGCGGTAGTGGATCGAAGAGGAATGGCTTCCACCCCATTCGTAAAGTAATTAGTGGCAGTTATGATAAAGGTATGTCCTTGAGATGAAGGAGAAGATATTTTACCAACAAGATCCAAACCCCATGTAGAAAAGGGCCAAAATGCTACCTATGATTGAAGTTCTTGGGCAGGGGCATGGATCAAATTGCTATGTTGTTGACACTGATGACATCATTTAACAAACGCAAAGGAATCCTTTTCCATGGTTTTCCAATAATATCCCATTTGGAGCAATCTTTGAACTAAAGATCTACCCCTAAAATGCCCCCCACAAGCACCTGAATGTGCTTCTTCAAGAGCAATAGGGACTTCAACCTTGTTTAAGCATCAAAGGAGAAGACCATTATAACCCCTCCTATAAGAACATTAGAAAGGATAATGTATCTAGCAGCCAATTTGTGAATCCTAGCCCTAGTATTCTTATTCACAAAGTCAAGAAAGGTATCATCACTCAAATATCTTACGATATGCGAGTACCATTCATCATAATCTAGAATGCAACAATATGCCACATCACTAGGATTATCAGCAATAGCCAGGGTAGTGAGGTTGTGAATAATGAATTTAAGATCTACCAAGGGGTCCTCTAGAGACACAAGAGAGGCAAAACATGTCATCGCATCAGCATGTCGATTATCTTTTCGAGGAACGGACTCCATGGTATAAGAATCAAATTTTTGCAACAAGGATAAAGCTAGATCTCTATATTGTGATAATTTGTCTTCCTTAGCTTGATAAACTCATGCCACTTGTCTTATGATTAGTTGAGAGTCTCCATAAATATGTAGATGTTTCACATTCAATGCCAAGTCTGCTTTAATTCCAGCTATAAGAGCTTCATATTCAACAATGTTGTTGGTACATAAGAAATTGAGATGATATGATAAAGGAATAGGCTTCTTTTTAGGAGAGATTAAAACCACCCCTGCCCCCGAACCTGTACGCCACTTTGAGCCATCAAAGTATAGTTCTCAAGTTTCATCAACCTCAGTGGAAAAAATGTATTCATCGGGTAGGGACTCTAGATTAGGTAGGGAGAAGGGTGAAGGAGAATCAACTAAGTGGTCAATCAACACTTGACCCTTTATTTCTTTTAGTGAGACAAACTTAAGGTCAAACTCAGTCAACATCATAACCCACTTAGCTAAGCATCTAGAAAGGTCAGTTTTGGAGAAAAGATGTTTAAGAGGATCAAATTTAATGATAACATGGATCTCAGCATTCAAGAGATAATGCGTCAACTTTTGAGTTGCAAAGACTAAAGCAGGGCATTGTCTTTCTATCGTAGACTATCGGACTTCGTAATCGAGTAGAGTGTGTCTTATGTAGTATATCAAGCATTCTCTACCATCCTTATCACATTGTGTCAATAAAGTTCCAAGAGCTTGAGTGGAAGCAGCGGTGTACAAAAGAAAAGGCTTAGTAGGATCAGCAGGTTGAAGAATAGGAGGACTGGCCAAATAGATTTTTAGGTCTTCAAATTCTTGGCGACAATCCTCATTCCATTGGAAAGTGATATTATTTTTAAGCAATTGTGTGAAGGCTGGAAAGGTACGATCCGCAAGTTGAGAGACAAACCTACGAATAACATGTTATACTTATGAATTCTCTCAAATATTTGATGAAGGATCTTAACATGATCTGTACGAAGAACGGATTTGGCTAAGATGTCATCAACGTAATCTTCTAAGGTTTTATGCATATAGTTATGGAAGATGAGAGTCATGTTGATAGGTTGTGCATGCATTTTTCAATCCAAAAGATATCACAATCCAACAAAACATACCCCAAGGGGTGGTGAAGGCAGTTTTATATTGATCTTGGGGATTGATGAAGATTTGATTATATCCTGAGAAATCATCCATAAAGGATAATAAAGCATGCCCTGCTATTGAATCCACTATCATATCGATATTCAGGAGAGGAAAGTCATCCTTTAGATAGGCCTTGTTTAAATCACAAAAATCAGTACACATCCTAATCTTGTTTTCAGCTTTAGTCATAGCTACAATGTTTGAAATTCATGGGGAATAATCAATAAGATGAATGAATCCAACATCCAACAGTTTTTCAATCTCAACTTTAACAAGTAATGCCACTTTAGGGTGAATCTTTTGAATCTTTTGCTTCACAATTTTAGCATTAGGAATTAGGACAATGTTATGAGTGACAATATTAGGATCTACGCCAGGCATGTCAACATATATCAAAGCAAAGATTTAAGGGAATTCATGTAACAACTCAACATATTGGTTTTGCTCTTCTTCGTCAAGACATTTTCCTATCTTGATGATTTTATCTTCAACACAAGGATCCATCTTGATATCAATGGTGTCATTTATTAGGAGATTATTTTGTTGAGGATTGTCTTTTAATTGAGGAAATTTTTTAACTATCTCATCGATATTTCTTTCTTTCCCAAAATAAGCTTTCATATTTAGACAATAGGGAAAATTGTGATTATGGTGATAACAAGGAAGGTTGTCAAAAGCTCTCAAGAATTCAGCTAAGGAATCATCGGTAGAAAAAATATCCAAAGCAAAGACATGAGAAGGATCACAGTCAATATATTCTGGATATTTTTGTGAGAGAGAAGTAGAAATGACATTAACACTAATAGATGGTCTCTTAGAGGCTTTAGTACACTTAAAAGGATCATAACCAAGCCCAAATGTCATATCACGAAAGTTGTTTTCCAAGGGAACCATAATCTCATGTTCTTGAGCACCACATCCATTTCCATTATATCCACACCTAGGTAGGATGTGAAAACTAGGACCATAAAGGTTGGTCATTTCCGAAGAAGAAAGAGTATTTTCAAAAAGTGAAGGATCAAAATCCTCTAGACCAAAAACTAAGGGAGATGAAGTCTGAGAAGCCGCCACAAAGTTATTACTCAATGACCCAGATAAAGTAGATTTCTTTTTAGGTTCTTCTTCTGCTTTCTTCTTTTCGACCTTAGGTTCTCTCAAGGGAATTATGTATTCCCCTACGAAAGTAGGATTGAAATCAAGGGATCCTCAATCATCTTCTGCAAGAATATTTTCAGGAGAGAAAGTGTTCTCAATCGTATAGTCACATTGAGAAGACTCTTCCTCAAGAACCTTAAGTCCACTTGAGGAAGTATTGGGAATCGATTAAAATATAGGAGACAGGTTCGATGAACTGGTAACACTAATCAAAATAGAATCTTTAGAGGAATTATCTAAGATATTTGGGGAAGAATTGATTGAAGATAATTTAGAACTTGGTGTTTGTAAACAATCCTGAAATCTTGTGTCACCTAACAAGGTGTATGTTGTATTGTTGTGAATGAATTTGATTTGCTTATGCAATGTAGAGAAAACAACTTGCATGTTATAAATCCAAGGTCTCCCTAGCAACAAGTTATATGTCAACTCTCTATACATGATATGGATAGGAGTAGGTAAAGTAACATGACCTACCTTAACAGGCAAGGTGATGATACCTAGTGAAGATTTAGCAACATTATCAAAGCCAGAGATGGTGAGAGAATCGGGCTTAATAAGAGATGTATCAACATTTGCAACAAGTTAATGCTACAAACATTAAGGCCAAAACCATTTTCCACTAGTGTTCATCTTATTGCACAATCATTTATAATAACCACAATCATTAAGGGATCATATTGTTGTTGAACTTCACTAGAGGGCAAATCATCATGTGTAAACACAATCTGAGCCTTAGGTGTTGTAATAGAGTTAATCAAGGAAGCCATAGAATTGGATGTCACTTTGGGTGGGACATTCAATATTTTCAAGGTATCTTGTAGCATTCCATGATGAGTCAAGGAAGTTTGAAGCAAATCCCAAAGGGATATCTTGGCAGGAGTAGCTTTAAGTTGTTCGACAAGATCATATTCCTTACCAAGGGTTTGTGAAATGCGAGGTGCTTGAGGAAGAATGGGTTGAGGATCAGGTAGAGGAGTCAGAACAATTGAAGGAGGGTTAGGTTGCCTATTGTTTCTCGTGTTACAGGTATGGGCAACTGCATTATAACTCTCCTTAGGTAGTTGTCTAGCATAGCTATAAGGACTCTTAATGGGATTCCTTCCTTGAACCGTAATGATAGGTTTGTTTGGAGTGCTAAAGGAATCATGACTATATCCACCTTGAACCATGAAAAGAGGTTGATTAGGAAAAGGTGAAGTTGGAGAAGAATAAGTACCTTGGACAACAAAAAGAGGTTTTCTATGTTCATTGATCATATTGATTAACCTTTTAGATGCATTATTCTTGTTTGAAAGTTTAGGCAAAGACATAAAGTCATCAAGGGTATCATCCAATAAAGCATGATCATAGTGATTGAAAGGCTTATCTGTCGATTCAAAAGGAGACATAACATTATAGAGTAAATCATGAGAGTCAACCATGTTGCTATATCTAGTGGAGGAGTTGATAGGAATGTACCCATGAGAGGAATCATTCAACTTATCTTTCTCATCACCATGTAATGGCATAGTAATAAGGTTGATTAATTTTTGGCAAAATGAGGGTTTAGAAGGATCAGGGTTCAAAAACTCATCTAGAGCTTCATCTAATTTATCCTTACTAAACTCATAATCAACAAAATTCGATACATCATCAAAAGTGTGAACATCTTGCAAATAGAAATCTGACATTTTAAAATGAAAATTGCATGAAACTTAAGCACACAATGCAAGGAACGTGAAAGAAACCTATCCCTTTTTTTTCTTTTTCTTTTTCTTTATGTTTTGAAAGCAAATGAAATAAACTAGATCTAGATCTAACAATGCAATGAAATGAAATTGGATTCACGTCGGGTTCACCAAAGATGTGTAGGGGAAAAAGTGAGACTAAGTATGGAAACCCTAATCCCACTCTCATACACACTCACAGAATATGAAAGAGCCTAGGGAGGTAACGCACATCGGCTAATTCTTATGAGAAAGAGAGAGTTGTGGATTACCTCTTAGGTTTTCTATTCCTTTTCTGTAAATGGGAGAGGAATGATCCAAAATGCAATCTAACCTAGAATGCAAGTAAGCAAATAAACCCTGATCTAAGAATGCAGATCAAAGAACAATTGATACACTACTAAAACATAAAAATCAGAAGGCCAAATCAGAGGTGTACCTATGTCTAAAAACTAAGCAAAAATTTCTAGGACCAAGGTGCCATGCCACTATCTCGATTCTGCAATTCTGGAACTGCAACTAATAGGAGGGATTCTGGAGCCTGCAAAGTGTTGTTATGCCAAGTCCTGCTAACAAAGGGAAGGACCATGGCACCATGCCACTGTCCTGGGAAGGACCAGGACTCCACACCCCTATCCTTGGGGTTTTTTGCAAAGATCTGCAACCTAGAACTGTCCCTATGTGCTCTTCCGGTCCTGAAATTTCCAACGACGCTCGGATCTGAACCTATACCTAAAGTTGAAAAAGAGGGTTTTGGGTGGATATATAGGGTTTTTCCTTAGTCAAACCCCCATTTTGGTGATTTCCACCTCCATTAATAGTCGATAATGTACTAAAAATGTGTATGCAAGAACCTTGTGTGTGTGAAAGATCCTAAGAATGAAAGTAAACAACCTAGAGCAACCCTAAAGAGTAAACCCTAATTGCTTATAATTTACAAAGTAAATACTCTAAATCCATAATGCAAAGTGATATAAAGCATGAATATGAATCAAAATGAAGCTTATGCAAAGACATGAAAACAACATGAAACCATACCCAACCCCAAGGGAGAGGTACAAGCCAATCATCAGTCGATGATCTCCTATTGTTCTTCTACATCTTCAAAAGCCCCCAATTCATAAAATTATTCTTGATGAATGTTTGATGGATGAATGTTGAATGTTGAAGACTTCAAAGATCTACTCTTTCACTACAAAGAAGGCTCTAATGCTCCAAAAACCTGCTCTTAGATTCTTAGAAGAAGACCCCTTCAAATGAAGAAAGAGAGCTCTTAAGTATGAAACCTTAGATCTTAATTTCATGTTTAGGCCAACCTAGGATTTGAATTTCCTGATGATCTTTTTGGGTTAAGCATTATTATATCATAATATTGTGCTCCCAAAATTTCGAGGAAAAAGTTGTGGACCATGTGCATTCCCGCCACGGTCCGACCAACTTTTCACCAATTTTTTGGGGTCATTAGATATGATGATATTAGAGTGCATCCCAAAGTTATAGTTAATTTTGATATGTTTTCATATGTGAAATTGGGCCTAAATGGTCGAAATAAGACATAATAAGGGTTTATGATTAAATGATTCATTGGAGGAATAAAATGAAAAGGGGCACGCTTATGGTAAAGGGCCCAACTTTATAACATGTAAGATGATGAAACATGACCTTAGATTTAATTAAATTAATTAAGTAAATGCTTAAAGGGGAATTAGACATGAAAGATGTGAAACACACTAAGGTGGGTGCTAACCTAGGTGTGAAATTGTACCACCCTAGCAAGGGTGTACAATTTACGACACTACAGTTTCCAAACCTAATAATTCCATCAGAGTATGCATGGACTTTCAGGACCTTAATAAAGCATGTCCCAAAGATGATTTTCCACTTCCCAACATTGACATCCTTGTTGATCTAATAGTAGGATATGAAATGTTATCCCTCATGCATAGATTCTCAGGATATGATTAAATAAAAATAGAGGAAGAAGATCAGCACAAAACAACTTTCACCACCCCATGGGGGAATTTTTGTTATTGGGTCATGCCCTTTGGTCTTAAGAATGTAAGTGCCATGTATCAACGCACCATGACAATGATATTTCTTGACGTTATATATAAGATAATGGAAGATTACGTGGATGACATACTATGCAATTCCAATACCAGAGTAGAACGTCCATCAATCCTAGAACAAAGTTTTGAGCATCTGGCTAAATATACATTGTGGCTTAATCCAAAAAATTGTCTTTGGAGTTACATCAGGTAAACTTCTAGGCTTCATAGTTTCCAGACGAGGTATCAAGGTCGACCCCAAAAAGGTCTAAGAAATCATGGAGATGCCTCCTCCTAAAACATTGAGAAATTTGTGCAGCCTTTAAGGAAAGCTACAATCTATTCGTCGTTTCATTTCTCAACTCGCAGATAAGTGTCAACCTTTCACACACTTGCTCAGAAAAGGTATCGAATTCAAATGGGATACCTAATGCGAGCAAGCATTCGATAAGATAAAAGAATATCTGGCTCATCCTCCAATTCTAATGTCGCTCATTCCAGGTTGTCCTCTACTTTTATTAATTTTAGTCACTCCAACAACTATGGGGGCACTTCTTTCCCAATATGATGATCAAGGAAAAGAAAGAGCAGTCTACTATAGTAGTCAAACGTTTCTCAACTTTGACCTAAATTGCTCTTCCATAGAAAAAGCATGTGTAGCAGTTGTCTTTTGTTCACAGAAGTTGCAACATTACATGTTAAGTCACACAGTCAAACTCATCAATAGAATTGATCCACTGAAATATCTGCTATCCAAAAATACCCACTAGTCGCATGGCTAAATGGGTCATGTTACTCAGCAAGTTTGATATCCAATATGTAGATAGAAAGGTGATCAAAAGGACATGTCATTACTGATCAGTTGGCTGAAACACCTTTGGTTCATGCTTATCCACTAGTAACAGAGTTCCCAGATGAGTATATATGCACAATCATAGAAAAACCTCTCTCGAAGCTTTATTTTGATGGTTCCCATACAAGGAAAGGGGTAGGGTCAATCTTTTTGTTTGTCACTCCACAAGGTGATCTTATTCCCATGTCTTTTAAGTTGTCTTTTCCATGTACCAAAAATATAGTTGAGTATGAAGGATTAATCACTGGTATGAAGAAAACTATTTAGTGGAATATATCAGATCTCCTAATTTATGGAGACTCACAACTTGTCATCTGTCAAACCAATGATGAATATCAAACTAAATATGACAATCTCATGCCTTACAAAAGGATGGTTGATGACCTTAAACAAAATTTTCAAACTATCATATTCGACCAAATTCCTTGGGCTCAAAATAAAGCAACAGATGCAATGCCCACCATCAGATCCCTCATGGATATTAGCTCAGATAGTCCCAAGTATGAATTCTTAGTTGAACAACTTCTGCAACCAGCCTTTGAGACATCACACATGGAAATGGTGTGCAACATCATTGGACCCCAATCACCCTAATACCATGACATCCATGCTTATCTTAAAGACAACACCCTCCGCAAAACATATCCCACAATGACTGATGAAACCTTATTCGTCGTTGCGTCGAATTCGCTCTTGTAGGAGACAATCTATATCGTTAGGGCTACCATTACATCCTCTCTAGATGTTTAGATTTGAACAAAGCTAATCTTGCAATGAAAGAAGTGCACATCGGTACTTGTGGTGCTCACACGAGTGGATGTTTTCTCACCAAACAACTCTTACAAGTGGGATACTACTCGCCCACCATGAAAAAATGACAGTTGTGAATTTGTCAAGAAATGTGTGTCTTGTCAGCAACACGAGCACCTAATTCATGTTACAGGTCAGGATTTGTAGCCAATAACAACACCATGGCCATTCTCTACATGGGGCCTCAACCTCGTTGGTAAGATCCATTCCCCTTCCTCATATGGACACAAGTTCATAATCACTGCAATAGAATATTTCACCAAGTAGGTGGAAGCCATTCCCCTCACTCTAACTACTGATGTACAAGTGTCCAAGTTTATCCTATATCACATCATTTTCTGCTATGGTATTCCCTCCACCATCATTACTGACAATGGAACCCCATTCAAAAACCAACATATGTGTGATCTTTGTTCCATATTTTGTTGGAATCTCTGATACCGAAGGAAAACTGAGAGGGGGGGTGAATCAATTTTTCACAAGTTAAACAACTAATGCAGTTTATAAACCATTTATCGAAGCTTAATTTAAAGAGCACATGGAAAGATAAAGCATGAAAGCACAAAACACACAACACCAATATTTTGACGCAGAACACCCGATAAAGGGAAAAACCATGGTGGGAAACCGTACCCACAGCCAGATAATACTTCTGCAGCAGTATGTGAAATAATTACAATGGGGGTTGCACTTGCAATCAGTCCAACCACCTAGATGTCATTGCTCATCACAAAGGCAAAGTCTCACTGACTTACATAAACATCGAACTACAATCCAAAGAAAATGAACTGTGAAAATAGCATCTCCTAATTCTTGATATAGTTATGGTTAAGCACAGATGTTTGCCCTACAATACCAAAACCTTCACAACCCTTCATTGAATGATATAACCTTGTTCGCACATAAATCACTCTCTAATAATGCAGACATAACCACACCATACCATACCCAAATTAAATGAATAAGTCGCCTATAAATATAGATCATCAACCTTGATAACAAGGTCGGCTAAACCCTAAACCCATAAACCATAATTACAAAAATTTCATCACACGATACCACCAGACCAATATTATGATTTATATTTACACATCATGGATTCAAATTACCAAATAATAATATCCACCAGAAATTTCGCTAAGACCAATTCCAACATGTTTCACCAGCCGGTAGAAACCCTCAATGCAAATAACACATAATAGCCAATCGGGTCCAAATGGGACCACCAAATCATCATGCCAGCCAATGGGAATCAACCAAACAATTAGGACATGCTCAAAAATGCCTTCATCATGTTAGGAACAATTTCTATAAGTCAGACCAAAATCACTTAACCAAATCATCGAATATCACCAATCGGTAAATCCAACCGGTACCAAGAAATATCAACCGGTAATCCAGAACATAAGCGATAGCTTCCAGAGCACCAAATTATGAACCAACTAAATATGAAAAGCATATAACCATCTTGAATAACCATCCAAACTGAAACAACCAATTTGATCATACCAGATCAGAATCTCTGATAACCAAGTCCAATCGGAACAGGTCCAACCGAGATAGCAGCAGCCAACCGGGACAGAACCATATCCAACCAGAGCACAGTGTTGACATCAATGACAACACATAAATAATTTCAACATATGCCAACAATATCCCCCTTTGGCATTGATGGCAACACTGAATGTGAAAAACATCCAAGTGCCAAGGAATGCCAAAAATCTCCCCAAACAATCAAGAAACAACAAAATATCTCTCCCCCTAAGATTTTTTGTTTTTCACATGAACACTATCTCCCCCTTTGACATCAATGACAAAGGGTTGATGCCAAACCAAATAGCTGACTACTCCCCTTGAGCAGCAGCATCATCCCATCAAATCAGATCAGAAGATATTTTTGATAAGCTCACCGGATTGATGCATCCATGCATCTCTAAGTCTCTTCCAAAGGGGTGGTGACCCCCAACTGATGTCTAAGATATTCAAAAATATCTTTAGGAAATGGTTTTGTTAGAATATCTGCAATCGATTCCTTAGTAGGCACATATACCAACCTGACTTTCTTTGCTTCAACCTTTTCCTTCAAGAAATTATACCTTATAGAAATATGTTTTGATTTGGAATGAAATACCAGATTCTTTGATATATCAATAGCAGCAGTATTATCACAGTGAATAACAATAGGCTCATCATAACTTACCCTTATATCCTTCAACATTTGCTTCATCCATAAGATCTAAGTGCAATTTGTTGCAATAGATACATATTCAGCTTCAACAATAGATAATGAAGTGCATGAGTGTTTCTTGCTAAGCCATGAAGCCAACTTCTTCCCAAGAAATAATGCACCACCTGTAGTTCTCTTCTGGTCATCAACATCTCCTACCCAATGTAATTTTATATAGGCATATAATCTGAAATCATCATCCTTTGGATACCATAACTCATACTCTGTTGTTCTTGCCAAATATCTGAATATCCTTTTAACAACAATATCATGACTTCCTCTCATATTAGACTGATATCTAGAAGCAATGCAAATGACATTCATTATATTCGGTTGGGTTTGAGTTAAGTACAACAATCCACCAATCATTGATTTGTATCTAGATGGGTTCACTCTAGGAGATTCATCTTCCTTAGACAGTTTGCAACTAGTTATCATAGGAGTACCAACGGGTTTTGAGTTTTCAAGACCAAATTTATTAAGAAATTCCTTCACATACTTAGTTTGATAAATGAAAATACCATTATCAATCTGAGTAATCTGCAAACCTAAGAAAAATTTCATCTCTCCAATCATAGACATTTCAAATTCATTCTTCATATCATCAACAAATTTCATGCATAGATTTCCTTCTCCTCCAAAAATGATATTGTAGACACCCAAAATTGTCCAGTCTAATTAAATAAATATTTTATTTATTTAATTATCTAAGCCTAATTCTTCTATTAATTAAATAAATCTTTATTTATTTAATTAATTCATTTATCCTCTTCTAGCCTTATTTCTCATTTAAATAAATACATTTATTTATTTAAATTATCCCTTTTCCCTAAATTAAATAAATATCTTATTTATTTAATTATCCCACTTCTTCTATTAATTAAATAAATCTTTATTTATTTAATTAATTCATTAACCTTTTCTACCTATGACACATGTCATTCATCTCTTAAATCATACACTACCTACCCCTTTCATTATTTTATTATTTCTTTTACCTACCCTCTAATCATAGCCGACCTCCTTTTACACCTCTCAATCTTATCCCTCCATTTCATATAGTGTCTTCTATATAAGGAGATACTTCCTTCATTATCAAACCCTAACTACCCAACTACTTGACTACACTACGCTTTTCATATGCGATCCTACTTGCAACCACATTCCGTTCTTTGTTGAGCTCTTGTGCACATAAAATCTGAGAGAAAATATATCAAGCAAGATCAATGGAGATAGGAAGAATGGAGATCCAAACCCTATTGGACATGTGATGGTATAATCTTTGTGATTTCATTTTATTTGCATTGTCTTAGGTAATCTTCATATGTTATGGTGGATCTTTGTTGTTGTTAGGCTAGGGTTTTGTGGTTGAATTCATTTAGCCTTTCAATATCGTTATTATTGTTATCCATTTTCACCATAAACAGATATTATCAACAAAGACTTCAATGATCAGTATGTTATCATGCTCAATCTTATAATATAAGTTACTATTAGCATTACCTTTGCTAAAACTAAGCTTTGAAAGATATTTATCTAATCTAGCATACCATGCTCAAGGGGCTTGTTTCAATCCATATAAAGCTTTCTTCAATCTGCTAACCATGTCATTGTCCTCTACTAATGAAAATCCATCAGGTTGCTTAATGTAGACTTCCTCCTTGAGATCTCCATTCAGAAATGCACATTTAACATCCATCTAATATCCCTTGTAGTTCTTGTGTGCAGCATAGGCAAGAAATAGTCTTACCACTTCAATCCTTGCAATCAGAGTATAAGTTTCATCATAATCAACTCCTTCTTCATGTGTATCCTTTGCAAACCAATCTAGCCTTGTTTCTTACAACCTGAGCTTCTTCATTTAATTTATTCATAAAAACCCATTTGGTTCCAATAACATTTTTATCTTTAGGCCTAGGAACCAATTCCCATGTTTTATTCTTTTCTATTTGATTCAATTCTTCTTCCATAGCTCTCATCCAATTCTTATCTTTACTTGTTTCAATAAAAGATTCTGGTTCAATTTGAGAAATTAAACATACCTCTTCAACATCTAACCTTCTTCTTGTCATCACACCTTTCCTTTTGTCTCCAATGATCTGATCTTCAGAATGATTCAGCTTCACATACTTGGGAGTCTTAGGATTATCTTGACTTTCTGACTCTTTTTGTTCATCAACAGTCACTATGGAATTTTCTGATGTTACTGGAGCAACTAGATCAATGCTCTGAACTAATTTTTACACAATCAGTTCTGATATGACAATCTCATCTTTCGGTCCATAGCCAAATGATTTGATCTGATTATTACCTTGCTCATCCACTTTGACATTTATGCTTTCCATTATCCTATTCAATCTTTTGTTATAACATCTATATGCTTTAATCTTAGTAGAATAACCCAAAAATATTCCTTCATCACATATAGGATCAAATTTCCCTAATGCATCATCTCTTCTAATATAGCATTTACTTCCAAAAATTCTGAAATACCTGACAGTAGGAGTATGACCGAACCATAATTCATAAGGAGTATGACCGAACCATAATTCATAAGGAGTCTTACCAGTATCACCTTTTATGTGTACTATATTGAAAGTGTATATCATGGTATTGACAACTTCTCTCCAGTAGATATTAGGCAATTTGGCTTCCATCATCATTGACCTTGCAACATCTAAGATAGTTTTGTTCTTCCTTTCCACTATTTTGTTCTGCTATGGAGTTCTAGGTGCAGAAAATTGTCTTCGGATTCCATGCTTCTCACAAAAATTGTTAAACTCACTGGATGTAAACTCACCACCTTGATCTGGTCTTAAGCATTTTATCTTCAGTCTCGTTTTTGTCTCAACCATGGCTTTGAATATTTTGAATTTCTCAAGAGCTTCTGATTTTTCTTTCAAAAATGCAACCCACATCATTCTAGAATAATCATCAATAAGCAACATAAAGTATCTATCACCTTGAAAACTTTTAGTCCTTGTCGGTCCACATAGATCAGTATGAATAAGATCAAGAATTTTATTAGATCTATCATGTATGCTTCTGAAAGAAGTTCTAACTTGCTTACCCATTTGACATTCTCTACATACCGGATTATGAGGCTTGATAATCTTGGGCAAATCTCTGACAGCCTGGGTTGAACTGATCTTCACTATGAAATAAAAATTTACATGACACATTCTCTTATGCCATACCCAACTTTCATCAATCTAAGCAATCAAGCAGGCCTTCTCACCGGAGTTCAAATGAAAGATGTTTCCTTTGTTCTGAGTTCCAAAGGCAATTTCCAAACCAAATCTATTGATAATCTTGCATTTTTCATCTTTGAATTACAAATTAAATCCTCTATCCACCATCTGGCCTACACTCAAAGGATTATGCTTCAAACCTTCAACATAATAAACATTGTCAGTATTAGTCTTACCATCCAAGGATATTGTTCCTTTGCATTTGATCCTGCATGCCTTGTTGTCTCCAAATCTAACTAGTCCACCATCAAATTCTTGCAGAGTCAAGAATTTACTCTTGTCACTAGTCATGTGATGTGAGAAACCACTGTCTATAACCCATTCATCCTTCTCTTCAATTTTAGCAGCTAGAGCCTTCTTCTCAGTATGATTTGCATCAATGACAGGTTTCGAAGAATCTTCCTTGATAGAAATAAAGACCCAATCTTTGTCAAAGCTTCCATTACCAGATCCACTCACAAGTTCATCATCATCATCATCATCATCATCATCATCATCAGTAATACCAAAATCATCATCACTCACATAGTAACATGATTTATCCTTATTCCTTCTAAATCTAGGTTTGTTCTACTATTTCGGATTAGGTTTATAATTTCTCATAAATCTTTCTTGATTCCTAGCAGCTCTTTCAGGACATCTAGAAGCAAAATGACCAATCTTATTGCATGAAAAACATTTAAAAGAAACTTTTCCTTCATACTTACTTCCAACTGGTCCTTTAGGGATTCTTCTGGCAATTAGGGCTTCCAACTCTTCAAGTTCTTTGTCTTCTCTTTCAATTTCTTCCAAATCTTTAGCATATAACTCCTTCTAGTCTATCTTCTGCTTACCAGAGCCACATGCTCTAAATGCAGTCTCTATTATCGTAGCACTATGATCTCCAAGCTCAAAAGCAGTCAACTTCCCAAGTAATGTATCTCTGGTAACATGAGTATTTGACATTGTCTGGAGTTCATTTATTGTAGTAGCTTTCATTTTGTAAGCCAGAGATAGAACTCCTAGAATATTTGAAACAACCTCATCCTCATTAACATTTCCACCGCAACATTTGATTCCCATGACAATCTCATTCACTCTATCCATGAAAGAACTTATCTTCTCATCTTCTTCCATTTTCAAAGTTTCATCTCACCCGGTAACCTTCTAGTTTTGCAATCTTTATTGCCCTGTCACCTTCATAAAGAGTTTCAAGCTTCAACCATATCTGGTTTCCATTTTCCAGCTCTATGACATTCAAAGACTTCTCATCTGATAGGGCACTTAACAATGCTTCTTTTTCTCTAACATTGTTATCAACATTCTTCTACTCATCAGGAGGTGCTGGAGTTCCAGAAGTAGGATCATGAGGTGTATACCATTTCTCTGTTATCTCCCAAACTTCAACTCCAAGACATCTCAGATGAATCTTCATTCGCTCCTTCCATATTTTGTAATTTGTACATCAAATCTGGGACTCTCCTTCCAGTAGAGATTAAATGTAGAATTTGATACCATCAGATCTCCTCAATCGATTAAGCTTCTGCAGAGAGAACCTTGCTCTAATACCAATTGTTGGAATCTCTGATACCGGAGGAAAACTGAGAGGGGGGGTTATTCAATTTTCCACAAGTTAAACAATTAATGTAGTTTATAAACCATTTACCGGAGCATGATTTTAACAGCACGATGAAAGATAAAGCATGAATGCACAGAACACACAACACCAATATTTTGACGTGGAAAACCCGATAAAGGGAAAAACCATACTGGGAAACCCTCCCCACGGTCAAATAATACTTCTGTAGCAGTATGTGAAATAATTACAATGGGGATTTCACTTACAATCAGGCCAATGGCCTAGAGCTCACTGACTTACATAAACATCAAACTACAATCCAGAGAAAATGAACTATGAAAATAGCATCTCCTAGTGCTTGATATAGTTTCGATTAAGCACCGATGTCTTTCCTGTTATACCAAAACCTTCACAACCCTTCACTGAATGATATAACCTTGTTCACACATAAACCACTCTCTAATAATTTAGACATAACCACACCATACCATACCATACCATACCCAAATTGCATGAATAAGACACCTATAAATACAGATCATCAACCTTGATAACAAGGTCGGCTAAACCCTAAACCCATAAACCATAATTATAAAAAATTCATCAAATGATACCACCAGACCAATATTATGATTTACATTTACATATCATTTACCTAATTCAAATTCCCAAATAATTATATCCGCTAGAAATTCCGCTAAGACCAATTCCAGCATGTTTCACCAGCCGGTAGAAACCCTCAGTGCAAATAACACAGAATAACCAACCAAGTCCAAATGGGACCACCAATTCATCACGCTAGCCAATGCGAAGCCACCAAAAAATTAGGACACTATCAAGAATGCCTTCAACATGTTAAGAACAATTTCTATAAGCCGGACCAAAATCACTTAACCAAATCATTGAATATCACCAACCAATAAAGCCAATCGGTACCAAGATATATCAACCGGTAATCCAGAACATAAGCGATAGCTTCCGGAACACCAAATCATGAACCAACTGAATGTGACAAGCATATAACCATCTTGAATAACTATCCAAAACCTAAACAACCAATCTGATCATACTGGATCAGAATCTCTGATAACCAAGTCCAACCGGAACATATCTTACCGGGATAGCAGTAGCCAACCGGGACAGAACCATATCCAACTGGAGCACAGTGTTGACATCAATGACAACACATAAACAATTTTAGCATATGCCAACACATTCCATATCCAACATCATTGGTCTACCCCATACTACCCCCAAGGCAATGGCCAAGCAGAGGCAACTAATAAAACCTTGCTTCGTATCCTAAAGAAAGTTGCCAATGAAACTGGTCATGACTGGAATCTTCACCTCAATATCGCTCTATGGGCCTATTGTATGAGCGTTCAAACTCCAACTAGAGCCACCCCATGTTCTCTTGTCTATGGTGCAAAAGAGATCTTACCAATCAAGATCAAATTGCCATCACTATGCATATCCTTGAAAGGGTTTCTTTCTGATGAAGACTATAGAGTAGCAAGGCTAGCTAGATCTTCTTGATGAACATCATCAAAAAACTTATTACCATCTGAAAATATATCAGATCCGCCTTAAGAGGCAATATCAGAAAGAGGGTCCACCCTCATGAGTTTGAAGTAGGTGATCTTGTCCTCTGAGAAAACCCTAGAAATCAACAAGACCGAGAGAAGAAAGGAAAATTTGAAGCCAATTAGCTCGGTCCTTATGTGGTCAAAACAAAATATGGTTCAAGAGCATATTAGTTATCCACTCCAAAAGGGGAACTTCTCAATGCTCCCCTCAACATCCTGCATCTGAAGAGATTTTATGCCTAGTCTGTGGCAGTGTACCTCAGGTTTCAAAATCAGAAAATACCAACAAAAAAATAAATTAAAGAAAAAGCAAAAAAATTAAAGATAAATACATTTGTCCAATTGTGAAAACTTGGCAAAAAGACATCTTGGACATGTACATATGGTAAAAACCTAGAAACAAGCGCCATGTGTTGGAAGGGAAGTTCCATTGTCTTTTGGCCCTTACATTCGCTCTCCTTGATGCGGTATCTATTGTTACCCACCATCACCTACCATCCTCCTCTTTTTCAATGTAGTATCCCATGATACCCGCCCTTCCATTTTCATCTTCCTTCCATCATCTCCTTTTCTCTGTGCAGTATCCCATGATACCCGCACTCAGTCGTCTTTTGCTCACTTTGCTTATACTTAGCTTGTATATAATCCTTGTACATACTCCCCCTTTGCGTTGGATCCTCTGGGCATAGTGTCGTGTTTTGTATATTCCTCCCAGCTCTTTTAGGTCGCCCTTGTCGGTTGTATATAAGTATCCCTTGTATATAGGTGTCACTGTATATAGTTGCACGTGTCAGTCCTGTCTTCAAGATCATATCCTTTTATTTTTTTCTTCAACAATCATCCTTTAGCATCTTTGTCATCAAGATCCTTTCAGATAATTTTGTCATCCTATCCTCAATGTTTTATCTTGGGATTGAGTTGAGATATATCATTCTTAGATCAGCAACACCCATTATCAGACTACGTAGGATGTATCCTTCCTCAAGTAAGACATCATCATATCCTCATCCGATCGGTCGTCCTTTGACAAGAGATATCTGAGACACTTGTGTTAACTTTAATTCTTTTTTATATTTGTTTATTTTTAAGCTCCTCGGATCCTATTTCCTCTTGGTCGCCATGATCCTTTACATCATGGTGTGTTAGGAATAACATGGCTTAGGATGTGATCTTGTCACTTTTGGTTTTTCTTGACATGTCTTTTCGGATGTTTTTCTTATTGTACCCTCATGAGGTATCTGCTATCTCATGTTACACTGGGGCATATCTTCTGCTTGGGGTTTTTCTTGCACTGTTGCCTGCAGGGTCTCTATAACTCTATGTGGTGCTAGATTAGCTTGTGTGTCTATTTATATGTGTCAGTCCATGCATTCGCTGTGAAATTCCACCCTAGTTCCTTATACCTTGCTGACTTGCATAAACTGCTAAATCAAAATAAGTGCTACATGGTGTCCTATTTTGTAGGTGATTGCACTCTATGAAGTTTTCATCTTCATCTCCATTGCATTTTTTATTATTTTCTCTTCTCGTGCTTCTTGCTTTCTATCATGTCCGCTGGGGCAATGTTTCTTTCAAGATGTCGCCCAACCCTTTCTCCCTATGCACCCTCTCGAGGGGGCATCCCTAACTATTCCTTTGTTCACCTAGGGCATTTTCTCACTCCCCCCCCTTTTTTCCCCCTCACAAATGTCTTATTGTCTTCACACCAACACTATTCTAGCGCCACCACGAAGAGGGGAAAAATGTAGACATTTAAATTTGGTTTATCAATTTAGTCAAATTTATTTCCTTTAGCCATTTAAATAATTAAATATCTAAATTAATTAAGACCACCCCTTGAATTAATTAATTTAATTAATTAATTCTCCCATTCCAATCCCTTAAATTAATTAATTCCCCCCTTTCCAATGCCTTGAATTAATTAATTCAATTAATTAATTCCCCCATTTACAATCCATGAATTAATCAATCAAATTAAAAAATTCCCCTTTTCATCCCTTTTATTTGAATTAATAAAATTCAAATATTCTTTTTTTATCACATGCCTCCTAACTTCTAACTACCTAACTAACCCCCTTCTAACCTAACCTCCAATCTAAACCTTGGGTTTTAACCAACCCTATCTCTCCAAACTAACCTTATCCTAACCTCCCCTCACATGTGTGTGCACACACATATTCCCTAATTTCCTTAATTTTATAAAATTAAAGCCTATTTTGGGTGGCTTTCTCTCAAAAGAGACATGTGTCCTCGAGGACACATGTCATCCTTTCCCAATATATGTGTCCCTCTTTTGGACACTAGTCTTTCCCTCTTGAGCTTTGAGGACAAGTGTGGAATCTTGTTCCACTTGTCATTCCTGAGATTGCTACTTGTCCTCCTTGAGGACAAGTGTTGCATTTTCCCAATCCTTTCCTCTCCTCCCTTCTCCTATTTAATCCCCCCTCATTTTCATTCAAATCACCCACTTTAATTACATTGCATCATCATAATGCAGGTGTCCATCTAGGATAATTTCATTTGCACCCTCATAATGTCAAATTTCATTCTCACATCATCATCCAATCTTCACATCTTGAATCCATTTAGCATAATCATCACATCATGGAGTAATATCGAGCAATTGTTACGTTAATGAGCACACATCTTACCATGGGACAATCAAATCAAAGATTGAAAATGGAATTTGAATTCTTTTGTTTATCTTTTTATACTTCATTTGCTTTCTTTTCAACATCCTAATCTTGAGGTGTTTAGGCTAATTGTGTTTGCTTGGTTGTGATCATAGGTATTTTAATCTCCCATATTCAAGCGCAATTTTCCCTCACACAAGTTTCTTGCTAGATGAAGGCTCCGACATTTGCAGTGGTTGCACTGCAACATGAAAATATCATCATTTGACATGATTATCCTACATAAAAATCTTCATTTGATAGGAAAAAGTCCATCAATCCATCACAAATTGATAAAAAAAATATCACTTTGTATGTGTGTGCATTGGGTGATGTAGAGTCATAAAATTGTGCAACCTGCAATTTTAACCATATTTGAGGTCCTCACCTTGGCGACGACATCCTCCTTCCTAGTCGGGACCTCTTTATGCATTTTCACCCCTTGACCCCTTCCTGTTTGAGCCTTGAGGTAGCCTCAGGACCCTGTCTAGGCCCCAAGATAGGGCAGGACAGGGGCGTGGCGCCCATATCCCACCCTCTTAGGGTGGCCCCAAGATAGGTCCCCCCAGCCCTATCTGCACTTTGAGATCCCAAATCTCCCCGATGTCGGCCTTTGGTGAGATGAATTAATCTTCTGAGGCATGTATAAAAAGGGAATTGGTTTTCTCATTTGCATAAGCAGGAATTAGATAAGCAAGCACGGGCAAAGATATACATCATCAAGCACTCAAGAATTCAAGTCTTCTTCATTCATCCATTGGAGCAATATTTCAACATTCATTTGCAAGCATGTGTGTGTGTTAGGGTTTTGTCATGTTACATTCCATTCCATGCAACACTTGTGATTACATTCAAGAAGCAAAACAATCATCATCAACAAGTTGCAAATCTACAAGGTATACATTTCTATCGATTACATTCAAGCATTTGCAATTACTTTCTTTCAAGGTTGATTCCTCAACCAGGTTTTGACTGAGGCAAACCCCTATTCACAACCCCTTTTCCTCTCTTTTTTATCTATAGGTTGCAGGTGTGCATTTGTAATTGCAGGTTTGGGCTTCATTTGCAAAGACGGAAGAACCCTTTTCGTTTCGCAGATTTTGTGGAGGACCATGTACATTCTCGCCAGGGTCCCGACGACTTTTCTCCAAATTTGCAAGACAGATCCGTATCAGTCTAGTTATCTCAGATCCAAAGTTACAGCGGGATCCCGAACCAGTAGCTCCTCATTTCACTCATTTTCTCTCTCTTTTCCACATAGTCAACAAGTTAACTTTCTCATTTACAAAAGAGGGCAAATCAAACTTCAACCCTTGCAATCCACTTGGAATTTACATCCTTGTCTCCCTTGGATTTGGATCTAGTGGATTCAAACCCCTCTTTTGAATGTAAAGTTCTCCCAAGTGAAAATCATCCTAGTGGCTTCCTTTCTCTCTCCTAGGTGGGGAGTCACTAGGGTCCAATTTTCCACTTTACATTTTGGTGAACCCGACATCTTACACATTAATTCTAATTTCTTATTATTAGATCTGATTAGTTACAATTTGGATTTCAAATTTTCATTTCCAAGTTTGATCTATTTGCAAATTTTAGAGGTTAATTGCATAAAACCCCTAATTTTTTATTTTGAGAAAATTAAGCTTGTGAAGTGTAAAATTTTAATTACTTGTTTCAGATCTGATTTCTATTTCAAAATTGCAATTCAAATCTGTCTCTTTATTCTGAATTTTTAGTGGTTAAATCATAAAACCCTAATTTTTAAGATCTTTCTATTTTCGACCTTTGACTCCAAATTTGACTGATCTAGACATCTCCAAATCAGCTGTTTTTTTGGATTCCGCATTAAAATTATAATTTTTATCATCCCTAAAAAATTTGAAAAAATTTGGTTGGATCGTGTGCACTTTCACCACGGTCCTTGACTTTTTTCCTGAAATTTTAGGAGACGGAATTGACTGTGTTTTTCTACTTAAATCCAAAAAATTGGCATCCTTTATCAATTTTAACACCCTCTAAGGTCGAACACAAATTCAAATTCCAATTTCAAATTTGCAGTTCAAATTCTATTTTCCCTCCTTTATTAAATTTTTTATTCATGTATGGGGTGAACACTATTCTTGTTTGAACATCAATGAATATGTAGTTCTTATCTTATTTTGCTAATTCAATTTAGAGTTACATTAAAAATGTTCATGATGTTCCCTTTCATGCATATGATGATAATTTTTTTCTCCTTTTCATATATAGTTATGATTTATCCTCTCCCAACATTAAACTCATTAATGAGGGCACATTGGTGCAAAAAGGGAATATGGACACTTCTTTCAAAGATCTCCCTCCTAAAGATGAATCTTTGGAGAATTGTGTTCCTTCTTCTCCTACAAAGTACCTCCCTTATAAGAACTATTTGGTGCAAGAGGATGATATTATGACTACTTATCCTAGTGATACCATACCTTTTTTTAATGATCTTCCCTCTAAAGATGAGTCATTAATTACATATGATAGTCCTTTTTCTAATGAGTGTCTTGAACATAAATATACCTTTGAACAAGAGGATATTATTATTTCTCATCATAATTCTCTCTCTCCCAAAAATCTAGAGCTTGACAAAAATCAAATCAATGCCATTCATGTTCCTAGGAAACCAAAAATTCTTCCTGATTATCATGTTGTGCCTTACATATATACTAATAAGGTAATTGATGAGAACCTAAGTGAAGCATCATATGCTTTCTTAGTTCCTACAATCATCTCTTCAATTCACTCAAATACCCCATCTCCTACCAAAGAAGTGCTTAAAGAAGGACTCTTAGAGGATGATTGGGGGTCTTTAGATTTCACTCGTACCTTTTCTAGAAAGTTTAAGATGCCTAAATTTCAAATTCTAAATTTTTCTCTTAACACAAATCTTGCAATTGATTCAGGCATGTTAAAAATAACATCTAACAATGAATGGCATATTCATCATGATCATTTAAAATAACATTAAAGTTTCTATTATGTTGCTCCTCACTATGTGACATAGTTAGGCTACTTATTGGGGGCTCTTTGTCATTCGTGGTGGTACAATTTTAGGTGCAATCATACTTAGTGAGCAACATAATAGTCTATTTATTTTTGCCTCTATGCTTGGGGGGCAAGAATATTTCTTTTCCTCTTTCTAAGGTTTCACTATTTTCTTCATGGGGTACATTATTCATAAACTTGATGTCCTTTCTTGCATGGAGTTTTCCTTCATGTGAGCGCATGTCTGTTCCATGAGTGGGATCTTCTCCTTGCTTGAAATGGTACGTCTATTATGAACAATCTCTCCTCAGAGAAATTTTTTGAACCTTCTTATTTCTCTCTCTTTGTAAATTACTTCTTCTATTGTGTTATTCATAACTTGATGTCCTTTCTTGATTGGAGTTATCTTTCATGCGAGCGCATATTTGTTCCTTGGTTAGGATGTATTCATTACTTGAAATAGTACATCTCCTATGAGTAATATCTCTCTATAGGTTGTGTAATTCTTCTCGTTGTACTACACTTGGGGGAAATGATCTCTCTTCTTCTCTCTTTCTCTAAGGATCCACTTTTCCCTATTGTGTGGATGGTGTGAGCTTTATTACTTGATGTCATTCCTTGTGCCAAATTGTTGGTTGTTTTCTCAAGGATTCTCTCTTATACAAGAGGTGTAAGTCCTTGATTACAACCTCTTTTCCAATCGGTAATGTACATCTATGATAAATTCACCCATCCCTCTTGGGGCTAAATGTGAGTCATCTCTCATCAAGAATCCCTTTCACCTAGCAATAGGAGGAAGGATTGAATTCTTGTTCTCTCCTTTGCTTCATTCCCGAAGATGTTATATTTATCTAAGAAAAATCCTCTTGGGGGTAGATACCTTTTGAACAAACATCTCTTCTCCTCCAAGGATCTCCTTTACACTTACAACAAGATATCTCTTTTCAACTATCGTATCCTTGCTTGAAGAGTATTCCCTCTCTTGCTTGGATTTATGACATTGTTGCATAACGGATATCTTCTTTGTGATGAAGGTAGGTATCCTTGTTCTACTTTCCTTAAGATATCAACATCAACCTATGTTGACATCTTAAGGGGGGGCACCCGCACTGCTCCTTTGTACTATACTTCTCTCATGCAATGTACAGCGGGACATTCTTAGAACCAGAGGATGACCTCTTAGAGAAAGATGTCATCACTTTTCTTGTACAGTGGGACATTCTTGGAACCAAAGGGAAGCCTCTTAGAGCAAGATGTCATAACTTTTCTCTTGTATAGTGGGTCATTCTTGGAACCAGAGCACAAAATCTTAGAGCGATATGTCTTCAATTCTTCTTTTCTTGTATAGTGGGTCATTCTTGGAACCAGAGCACAGACTCTTAGAGCGAGATATCATGCCTTTCTTGACACTTGTACTATAAATTCTATACAGGTTGTAGCGTACTCGATCATAGACTCCTATGAGGCGCTTCGAACCTCACTTGCACACATACACTTGAGGTTGATTAGAACTAATAGTGTTCTCACTCTCCTCCCTTACATGGATCACCCAGACAAGCTCTGGGGGCTATATTTCCATGTCCTTCTCTCCATGGATCACCTAGTTTTAGGGGCGAGATGTCCATGGTTTCTCTCTTGTTCGCCTTTCTTCTCATGGATCACCAAAGTGTGTATTCATGTTCTCTCTCTTCTTCCTCTCATGAACCCATAGTTTTTCTATTGATGGTTCATGAGTGATGTCATCTTTGCTCTTTTATGTGATGGCATTGGTCTTTGTGTCTTGATTAGTTTTTTGAGATATTTGAGTATTGAGGTCTCTTCGGCTAGTTGGTTTTCAATCTTGTGTCTTGTCTTGTCGTGTGTCTTTTGTACTTTATTTTTGTTTTGTACATATTGTTCCTTTTGTTTTGTGTTCTCTTGCATATGTTTGAGTGAGTTAAGATCCTAGGATTAGGGGATTTTGTTCCCCAAGATTAGTGACGTCTTATACTCCTTGTGGTATTGCTTTGCATCTCTCATCTTCATCTCTCTCTTTCTTTTACTTTACCGATAGCAGTGGTGTAAGTCATACTCCCGCTAAAGTGGGGGCTAAATGTAGTGTCATAAACTTGTGCCTCCTGTAATTTTAACCATATTTGAAGTCCTCACCTTAGCGACGACATCCTCCTTCCTAGCCAAAACCTCTTTCTGCATTTTCACCCCTTGACCCCTTCCTGTTTGAGCCCTGAGGTAGCCTTAGGACCTTGTCCGGGCCCCAAGATAGGGCAAGACAAGGGTGTGGCACCCCTGTCCCACCCTCTTAGGGTGGCCCCAAGATAGGTCCCCTCAGCCCTATCTGCACTTCAAGATCCCAAATCTCCCTGATGTCGGCCTTTGGTGATATGAATTAATCTTCTGAGGCATGTATAAAAAGGGAATTGGTTTTCTCATTTTCATAAGCAGGAATTAGATAAGCAAGCATAGGCAAAGATATACATCATCAAGCATTCAAGCATTCAAGTCTTCTTCATGTTAGCACATATTTTTACAAAATACTTTGTGCTATATATAGATGCCATTTTTCTTATCATTCGAGCATTTACTACGGGTGTTTTATATGCAGGAGCATACTGAAGAAAATGGAGTTGTCCAAAGATTAACTGGCATCGCCAAGACTCCCAAACCTGCACATATAGAATGGTGGAAAAGGCTTTGGAAACTTTCAAGTGTGTTGCACTAGCAGAGGGAAAGCCTTTATCCCACATTGTCTGTGGGATAAGATCGTTTAATATTTAAGTTCAAAGCAGCCCATATGATAACTGTCAAAAGACAAAAGGCTTTTGGCGTGAAGAAGGCTGAAGCCGGTAGACCCCACGTGCGCACGTATCCGAAGGAAACCAAAGTTTTATAATAGACTAGCGAGGATGGAGGTTAAAGATCGAGCAAGTTTGACTGATCGGACGGTGATCATGAAGTATCTAACGATCGTCGCTATGTCACAGGATAGAGATGCATGCTAGTTTAAACCAGCGACTTGGCGACTAAGCACGTGCGGAAAAGGGGAGGTTAACGAGCATGCAAGTTCGGAGTGGATAAATGATCGTCACTATACTGCAAGATGAAGTTGCACAACCTATATCCCCCGCGACATAGCGACTGCCAAGGTGGCAGATGAGGTGTCATCCCGGTAGATCTGCAAGCAAGTCAAGATGTGCCACATGGCAGAGCATAGAAGAGGAACCTAGGTCCAATGGCGGATGCAATGGCAAGGTAGATGGTGTTCAGTGGCAGTCAAGGTGGATCTGCAGGCAAACCAAAAGTGACACGTGGCACAAACAAATGAAGAGAAGAGAACGCCGCTTTGGCAAGATTAAAGGCCGAGTAGATAAGGAAGATTAGACGGTCGGATGAGTCAATCAAATGGTGGTCACTATACCGCGATCGGAAGGTGCTCAATGTGTATTCGCCATGACATGGCGACTGAGTGGTGGGGCCCGCTAAGGAAGCAATTCAAAAGACCAAATTTTGGCAGTGAGTCCAGGCTAAGCTGTGGTGGTAGGATAAAGACCCCGAAGCCAATCAAAAGTAGACACGTGGCGGAGAGCAGAGGGAGGCAAATCAGGCGATAGAATGAGACGGTTAAGGAAAATGGTTGAAGTGAAAAGGTCTAGTGGTGATGAGCTTATTGAACAAACTTGGGTTGTGATAGATCTCAAAAGGGACTCACCGAAAGCAGTGGTCTCATCGACATGAGGTTCATCAAAGAAATCAGTGCGGTCCCATCGAAAACAAAAGGTATCGATGAAACTATAAAATTGATAAGACCAATGAACAGTTCGCCAATGAGGAAGTTTGGCCGAAAGATAAAGGGTGATCCGCTAGCGAACCAGAAGAAGATACGTGGCACAAATGGATGTGCGACAAAGGGAAAAATTAAAGTTAAAAGTATAGCTCAGACTACAAGGAGGAAATACGGCCGAAATACCAATTCCTTAAAATAATAAAAGGGAAGTATTTTGTTTTACTTGTCATATAAAATATTTTACCTTAGATTATGAAAAAACTATCATTATGGTAAATTATCTTATTTAAATAAATATTACAAGTGTTTAATACTTTGATTTAAATGAATTATTTTAACAAGTATTTGTATAAGGAAATAAAGATTATTGATTCTTCCAATTAAGACCTAATTGAAGGTGAGATATTTTAATCAAGGAATTTGATTGGCTTATCTTTGTGTGCAGAAAATAATGAGAGGATGATGAATATTTGCTAAAGAATTTTATCGAGACGGAGAATAAAGACACATTATTAAAGCATCATTTAGTATTTTTTAAGGGTTCTCATTTGTAATTTTTTATTAAACCAAAGGGTGTGTCCTTTGGAGGGAAACTATCTGTAACTCCCTTTTGTGTATGAAAGGGTGTGTCATTTCATATGTGCCTTTTGATTTACATACTTATAGGGAGTCATAATCTATGTAAAAAGGAAGGGGGAAGATAGAAGAACGACATAATGTTGTAGGGATTGAATATCATTTTGTATCAGAGAAGTCTATAGGAAGAAGAAGTATCATTTTGTGCAAACAATCTGTAATGAAGTATTTACAAGTGCAGCTTATGTATGCAATTATTTCCTGAAGATTAATATACAAGATTCATTGTCTCTTTTTCCAAATATTGTGTATACTTTGGTGTTGATGAGTTATATTTGTCCTCCTGATAAATCTATTTATTGATTCACTGTGATGTGAATCACATGTCATTGCATTAAGTGAAAGATTGAGTTCTTATTGTTTGTGTAACGCATACTGAACCTTCATAGTTGATGAGAAATTGTCTCTTGAGTTGATAAGATATTTTGTCCACAGAGTGGCATATATACCCCCGGATAGAGACATTGGTCTATTAATGATCTTTTAAGGTTTTGATCTATATGCATTCAAGGTCCGTGATAAAGAAACATTCTTCCCAGATCCTATATGAACTGATCTATGTAAATTTTATTTAAGTCCTGAAAGCAATCTCATTTTCAATATACAATCACAATCATTTCTTTTTAAAGCATTCAATTAGAACACATAATAAAGCATAGTTGCAGAACAATAATTTTCCAGTTGTGTAAACTTACTAAAAGGTTTAAATCCACTATAAATAACCTCTTCTTGTGCTTGAGAGGAAAAGGCACACCCACCTAGGTTCAGTGGAGCCAAAGTGCAGAGGAATTTGGTCTTTGACCATCCCTGTTCGTTGGCTAAGGCCGATTGGACTACTTAAGGATTTGGAAAGTCTTTTTGGTTTTCCAATCTGTGGTTTTGGGCACCAGCACTTCATTCATCCACTGCAGCAATATTTCAACATTCATTTGTAAGCATGTGTGTGTGTGTTAGGGTTTTATCATGTTACATGCCATTCCATGCAACACTTGTGATTACATTCAAGAAGCAAAGCAATCATCATCAACAAGTTGCAGATCTACAAGGTATACATTTCTATTGTTTACATTCAAGTATTTGCAATTACTTTCTTTAAAGGTTGATTGCTCAACCGGGGTTTGACTGAGGCAAACCTCTATCCACAACCCCTTTTCCTCTCTTTTATGTGTGTAGTTTGTTGGTGTGTAGCTGTAATTGCAGGTTTGGGATTCAATTGCAGAGATAGAAGAACCCTTTTCATTTCGCAGATTTTGTGGAGGACCATGTACATTTTGTTGGCATTATGGATGTGTTGCATTGGTTTTATCATTGATGTCAACACTTATCCTTCTGGAGATCTACATTTTTTATTTGGCACTATAGTTATATTGGTTTACTATTGAATCGGAACATTGTGTTCACCGGTACTGATGATGACTTGTTATCATCTGGAGATCACTTGATTATGTCGAAGACATGGTTTGGATACTTGGTTTTGGTGTTTTGGTTATTGGTCTAGGTTATGGATATATGTTATCTACTCTAGATCAGCACAACACATTATGGAGATGATTTATTGATTCGATATTGTTGTAAATGTATTGAGCCAACATGTTGTATTGCATCAAGACTTATTTGTAATTGATTTAAATGTAATATTCTTAGTGAGACAACCTACACATTTGGTCTTAGGTTTTGTATAAATGTAAGATCTCATTTATGAGATGAAGTGTGGAATTGTGGTATGATCATGATATGTGTGAATATTGGAGATCATATGAGCAGATCATATAGTGAATCAAGCAGACATCATTTGAAGGTTAAAGGAAGGTTTGAAGATGTTTATCAGAGCTTAAACCAGTACTGAATCCAACATTGCAAATGCACTTTGAAGTAGTACAATATTCTAGGATTTAACCATCCTACTGTAGTCATTGCGACTCCCATTTGAGTAGTGTGCTCTAGGCGGTTGGCCTTTCTGCATGTACAGACCCCATTTGTATACACATACTATTTGCAGTAGTATCATCTGATTGTGGGTAAGGTTTCCCACCATGACTTTTCCCCTTATAGGGCCACATCAAAAATATATGTGTTATGTGTTGTGGATGTTGTTTCTCTTTCTGTTTCATGCATTAAGTTTCACCGGTATTGATATAAACTGTTAATCTGTTAACCGACATTAAGTTTGGTTTACCGGTATTAAGTATTAAGTATTAAGTTTGATTAAGTTATAATTGGGTTGAAATTCATTGACAACTGATTCACCCCCCCCCCCCCCCCCAAGTTGTCCTTATGGTTCCTAACAATTGGTATCAGAGCTAAGTCCTCTTTTTGTAGAAGTCTAATAGCTCGAGGAGATCCTATGGCAACGAACATTTTCAGGAAGGATAGTCCTAAACTTGATGGAACTAACTATGGTATATGGAAGATCAAAATGGAGACACATCTAAATTGCATTGGAAGAGACATAAGGGAAGTTACAAAGAATGGCTATGTTGGTTCTACTCTGAATCAACCTAATCCGCCATCTTTGGGTAAATATCAAGAAAATGATTGCAAAGCAAGATAAGCACTTCTGAGTGCATTATCATATCAGCAAATCATGGGATTATAAGACTGATCTACTGCTAAAGCTATTTGGGATAAATTGGAGACATTGAATGAAGGATATACCATTATCAAAACTGCAAAACTGGAATGTTACCGGATCAGGTATGAAATTTTGAAAATGGAAGAAGATGAAAGAATTTATGCTTTTATGGAAAGAGAATGAAATTTTTTAGGAGTATAATATTGTGGAGGATCCTTAAGTGAAGATGAAATTGTTTCTAAAGTTTTAAGAGCTTTGCCATCGGCTTACAAAATGAAAGTAACTTCTATTAATGAGTTGAGAACAATGCCTAATACATCAGTATCTAGAGATACCTTGGTTGGGAAACTTTCAGCATTTGAGCTTGAGGAATTTGGTCTTGTTGCTACAGTTAAGACTGATTTAGCCTTCAGAGCATCATCATCATCATCTGGCAAATCTGATTGGAAAGCAATTTATTCAAAATAACTTGAAGATATCAGGAAGGAAAATGAAGAACTGGAAGAACTTGAAGCATTATTTGCAAGGAAGATGCCTAAAGGTCCAGTTGGAAGTAAGTATGAAGGTAAAGCACCATTTAAATGTTTTAATTGCAATAGAGTTGGTCATATAGCATCTAGATGTCCTGATAGACATTCAAGATTGAGAGAGGAAGCTAAAATAACATATAAGCCTAACCCTGAATATCAGAGATACAGATTTAAGAAGAACAAAGATAAATCATGTTATTATGTTGATGAAGGAGTTACAGATGATTCTGAGAAGAACTGACAGACAATGGATGGGCATTTGTTGCAATAAAAGAAGATCAACCGACACCTACTGTTCCACCAGTAGAGCATGCCCTGACAGCTAAAATTGAAGAAAAAGATGAATGGATCATTGATAGTGGATGTTCACATCATATGACTGGTGATAAAAGTAAATTCTTATCTTTTCAGGAATATAATGGAGGTCTAGTAAGATTTGGCGATGATAAATCTTGTTTAATCAAAGGAAAAGGCACTATATCTTTGGATGGTAAGCACAATACTGACAATGTTTATTATGTTGAAGGTTTGAAGCATAATCTTTTGAGTGTTGGTCAATTAGTTGAAAATGGATTTCAGTTACAATTCAAGAACCAGAAAATGAAAAATCATGAACAAAACTGGATTGAAGATTGCAATCAGTAATCAGACTAAAGGTAATATCTTTCATTTGAATAACAGTGATAAGACATGTTTGATTGCACATATTGATGAAAGTTGGTTATGGCATAAGAGACTCTGCCATGTAAATTTTGATTGCATTGTAAAGATCAGTTCAACTAAGGCAGTAAGGGATTTACCTAAGATTGTGAAACCTCATAATCCAGTATGTAAGGAATGTCAAATGGGAAAGCAAGTTAGAACAACTTTTAAGAGTATTTCTAAGAAATCTAATAATGTTCTTGATTTAATTCATACTAACTTGTGTGGTCCGGCAAGAACAAGAAGTCTACAGGGCGATAGATATTTTATGCTAATTATTGATGATTATTCTAGAATGTGTTGGGTTACTTTTCTCAGGGAGAAATCAGAAGGTTTTGGAAAATTCAAGTTATAGAAGGCAATGGTAGAGAATGAAACCGGTAAGAAAATCAAATGTTTAAGATCTGATCAAGGAGGAGAATTTACATCTAAAGAATTTAATACATTCTGTGAAGTGAATGGAATCAAAAGGCAACTATCAGCACCTCGGACACCTCAGCAGAATGGAATTGTGGAAAGGAAGAACAAAACTTTTTTGGAAGCATCTAGAAGCATGATATTGGAAGAAAATCTACCTCATGTGTACTAGAGAGAAGCAGTAAATACAACGGTTTACACTTTCAACGGAGTTCACATCAAAGGTGAAACCGGTAAGACCCCTTATGAACTATGGTTTTGGAATACTCCTACTCTTAAATACTTTAGAATGTTTGGAAGCAAATGCTATATTAGGAGAGATGAGTATGTTGGTAAATTTGATCCTAGAAGTGATGAAAGAATATTTTTTGGTTATTCATCTAAGAGCAAGGCATATAGATGTTTTAATAAAAGATTGCAAAAGATCATTGAAAGTGCTAATGTGAAGATAGATGAACACTTTAGAGGAAATTCAAGGTCTGTAGATTTTGAACCGGCAGTTGAGATGATCACAAATGAACCAATACAGATTGCACTGGTACAAAATGTGGATCCAGTCACACCGGCATCATCAGAGAATTCCACAGTGACTGAAGAACAACATCATGTGAATAAACCTAGGTATGTAAGATTGAATCACTCAGAAAATTAGATAATTGGGAATAAGTATCAAGGTGTTATGACAAGAGGAATACTGGCAAATGAAGAGGTATGCTTAATTTCTCAAATTGAACCAGCATCTGTTATTGAAGCATGTCAAGATGAACATTGGATAAAAGCAATGGAAGATGAATTAGAACAAATTGAAAAGAACAATACATGGACATTAGTTCCCTGACCTAAAGACAAAAATGTAATTGGAACTAAATGGGCATTTAGAAATAAACTTAATGAAGATGGTAAGGTAATCAGGAACAAAGCAAGATTAGTTTGTAAAGGATATTCACAAAAAGAGGGAATTGATTATAATGAAACCTTTGCACCGGTAGCTAGAATTGAGGCAGTTAGATTATTTCTTGCATTTTCAGCTCATAAGAACTATAAAGTATATGAGATGGATGTAAAATGTGCATTTCTAAATGGTGATCTTGAAGAGGAAGTTTACATTGAATAGCCTAATGGATTTTCATTGACAAATGTTAAAGATATGGTTTGCAGATTAAGGAAAGATTTGTATGGATTGAAGCAAGCTCCTAGAGCTTGGTATGCTAGATTGGACAAATATCTTTTGAATCTTGGTTACACTAAAGGTAATGCTGACAACAACTTATATTACAAAGTGACTAATGATGACATCTTGGTTATAGAAGTATTTGTTGATGATATGATTTTTGGAGGAGAAGATGGATTGTGTAAGGACTTTGCTAACAAGATGCAGGAAGAATTTGAAATGTCTATGATTAGGGAGATAAAATTCTTTTTAGGATTGCATATTTCACAAAATGATAAAGGTATATTCATATGTCAAACAAAATACTTAGAGGAACTACTGAAGAAATTTGGTATGGAAAACACTAAACCGGTAAGTACTCCTATGACTACAACTGATAAATTGACATTAAAGGATGATTTAGCTCATGTTAATCCGACAAGATACAAATCTATGATTGGAGGTTTACTATATTTGACACAAACTAGACCTGATATAATGAATGCAGTATGTATTGTTTCAAGATTTCAAAGTAATCCTAAAAAAATTTATGAATCAGCAATAAAAAGGATTTTCCGGTATCTATAAGGCACAACAAATCTTGGTTTATGGTATCTTAAAAATGAAAATTTTGATTTATGTGCATACACCAATGCAAATTGGGTAGGAGATGTAGATGACAGAAAGAGTACCACTAGCGGTGCATTCTTTCTTGGTAGCAGATTGATTTCATGGATAAGCAAGAAGCAAAGTTGTGCATCATTATCAACAACAGAATCAAAATATGTTGCAGCAATAACTAATTGTACTCGGCTATTATGGATTAAGCAAATGTTGAAGGATATAAAGATAAAATGCAAAGAAATGATAATCATTTATTGTGATAATTCAACAGCAATTGATATATCAAAGAATTTGGTATTTCACTCTAAGACTAAGCATGTTTCTATCAAATATAATTTTCTAAAAGAGAATGTTGAAGCAAAAGAAGTAAGATTCGTTTATGTGAATACTAAAGAGCTGATTGCAGATATCTTTACAAAGAATTTGCCTAAGGAAACCTTTGAATATCTCAAAGAGTAACTTGGGGTAATACCCTCACCAGCAGAGACTTAGATGATTGAAGATTGGCATCAAACCGACATAAACTAACAAAGAAATCTTTTTCTGGCTTTGATGGAGGAGAGCTACTTCTCAGGGGGAGTAGTTGGTTGTATGTTCTGGTATGTCTTCTTAACTACTTTGGCAAATTGATGTCAAAGGGGGAGAGATGTCTATGGAAAAACATTAGTAATTGGGGGAGAGATATATACCCTTTGTATTTTGGTTTTGATTTTTGGTATTGATCTATTCTAGAGATTATTGGTTTTTGGTTTTTGGCATTCTGTTTTGGCACTTAGATGTTTTTCCATCTAGTGTTGCCATCAATGCCAAAGGGGGAGATTGTCGGTATTATGGATGTATTGCATTGGTTTTGTCATTAGTGTCAACACTTATCCTTCTAGAGATCTACATTGTTGATTTGGCACTATAGTTATATTGGTTCATTGTTGAACCGACACATTGTGTTCATCGACATGGTTAGTCACCGGTATATGCTCACCGACAGGTTATATGGTTCACCGGTACTAATGATGACTTGTTATCATCTGGAAATCACTTGATTATGTCGAAGACATGGTTTGGATACTTGGTTTTGGTGTTTGGTTATTTGTCTAATTAGGTTGGCATATTTGTTGTTACCGGCAGATTGGTCTAGGTTATGGACTGATATACGTTATCTATTCCACATCAGCAAGACACGTTATGGAGATGATTTATTGATTGGATATTGTTGTAAATGTATTGAGCCGACATGGTGTATCGCATCAAGACTTATTTATAATTGATTTAATTGTAATATTCTTAGTGAGCCGACCTACACATTTGGTCTTAGGTTTTGTATAAATGTAAGACCTCATTTGTGAGATGAAGTGTGGAATTGTGGTATGATCATGCTATGTGTGAATATTGAAGATCATATGAGTAGATCATAGAGAAAATCAAGCAGACATCATTTAAAGGTTAAAGGAAGGTTTGAAGGTGTTTATCAGAGCTTAAACCGGTACTGAATCCAGCATTGTAGATGCACTTTGAAGCAGTAAAATATTCTAGGATTTAACCATCCTACTATAGTCATTGTGACTCCCATTTGAGTAGTGTGCTCTAGGCGGTTGGCATTTCTGCATGTGCAGACCCCATTTGCATACACATACTATCTGTAGTAGTATCATTTGATTGTGGGTAAGGTTTACTACCATGGTTTTTCCCCTTACAGGGTTTCCACATCAAAAATATCTATGTTATGTGTTGTGGATGTTGTTTCTCTTTCTGTTTCATGCATTAAGTTTCACCAGTATTGATATAAACTGCTAATCTGTTAACCAGCATTAAGTTTGGTTTATCGGTATTAAGTATTAAGTTTGATTAAGTTATAATTGGTTTGAAATTCATTGATAACTAATTCACCCTCCCCCCCTCTCAGTTGTCCTTTCGGTTCCTAACACATTCCCGCCACGGTTCTGACAACTTTTCTCCAAATTTGCAGGGCAGATCCATATCAGTCTAGTTAGCTCAGATCCGAAGTTACAACGCGATCCCGAACCGGTAGCTCCTCATTTCAATCATTTTCTCTCTCTTTTCCACATAGTCAACAAGTCAAATTTCTCATTTACAAAAGAGGGTAAATTGCACTTCAACTCTTGCAATCCACTTGGGATTCACATCCTTGTTTCTCTTAGATTTGGATCTAGTGGATTCAAGCCCCTCTTTTGAATGTAAATTTCCTCAAAGTGAAAATCATCCTAGTGGCTTCCTTTCTCTCTCCTAGGTGGGGGAGTCACTAGGATCCAATTTTTCACTTTACAAGTGCAAATCAGACTTATAAGTTCGATTTGCACTAAAATTGTGTAAATCATGACTAAGTGTATATCAGAGTTAAAACTCCAATTTACACTTAAAACAAAACAATATCAAAAAGTAATGTATATCAGAGTTATGACTCTGATTAACATTATGGAAAGAACTAACAATGCAATGTAAATTGGAGTTATAACTCTGATTTACATAAAAATAATTTAAATTGGTTAAGTGTATATCGGATTTAAAACTCTGGTTTACACTTCAAACATGAAAAGCCAAGGTTGGGTGTCAGACGAGGCTACAACCCCGATCGACATCTTCAAAGGAAGGTCAAAATGGTGTCGGGCGAGTTGAATCCCTGACCAATAATTAACAAAAGAACACAGGCTGAAAAACCATCGTGGTCGGGTTTATAGTCTCAACTACCATCACTATAGAGTGGTGGGTGTTAGGGATATAAACCTGAACACCACAAAAAATTGCAATAAAAGGAAGAACAAAGGGGTGGGATGGGGATACGACCCCGGTCACCACCACAGTCGAAGACTCTGGTGGGGATTCGAGGTAATATCTCTATCCTAGCATAAATGCCACCAAGAAATAAATAGAGAAAAATGTGGTGGGGTTGAATGCCTGCCACACACCATGATGCATGCCATGGTGTGTGATGGACATTCAATCTCATCACAACCATGATTCATAACTTGGAAAATATAAATTGGGTCACGAATTTATAATCCGATACATATCAAGATAAATCTTGATATGCGTCGAGTTACAAATTCGATCCGATCAAAACTAGGGCACGACAATAAAAATCGAAAGCTTAAAAATCTTAAAAGCTTTGAATAAATACCATGATTTCTATGAACTGGGATTTGATGAAAATTGAGCTCTGAACACCACTCCATGGGAAAAATTAAAAGAAAATTAGGGCTTTAATTAGAACATAAATGGGTAAAGAGACCTGGTTTGAAACAAACTCCTCAAACATTAATTGCAAAATTGTGCATAATAAAAGCGTAAATTGGACCTATGGGTCCGATTTACACTTAAAATTAATTAAGTGCATGATTAGAGATAAAACCTGATTTTACACCCAAGGACCAAACTTGATGCCAAATCGGAGGTAAAACTCGATTTTGCATCAAAACAGGGAAGTTCAAAATTAAAGTTAAAATTCAGAAATTTTAACTTTATGAGGGAAATCCAACGTTGAATAACTCATATTTAAGGACGAATGGGCCAACCAAAAGTCTCATTTTCTTGAGTTTGAAAGAAAAGAGGGCGAATTATAAAAATTCATAAGGGGTGTCCTCTTTTCGCGCAAAATGAAAACGAGGACAACAAATCCATTTCCCATTAAACCCAAATCTTCTTAAAACAACTATTAGGAAATCCCAACAAACATTGTCATATGTTTCACATTCCTCTTTTTACATAATCAACACAATTACTATATTGTTCATATCTCTAAAAATTCTTCGTCCATGCATGACATCTTCAGCCAATCGAAGAACATCTACACCCATAAAGCTCCAACAAACTTAGTAAAATTTGGCCAGGTACTCGTCCGGACTAGGGGCCTTGTCTAGATGTAACTAGAAGACAACCACCCTCATCTCACCGAGTGTGAATGGTTCCATCAGCATACCATTTTCCTCTAGAGAAACAATGCATCAGACAACGTCGAATATCTCCCCCTAATTCTGATAATTCGAGTTTGACCTTTATCCCAATAAAGATCAAAAGTGAAGGATATTAGCCTCCCCAATATCATCTCTATCATAACACCACTTACCATCCGCCAGTTTAACATCTTTTATTCTATTCAGTACTCTCTTTGCCTTGATCAAAATGTTGAAGTTTTTTGTGTTTGAGTCTCCAAACTTAATCCAGGTTTTCTTAGCCTTGTCTTTCCAATATAAATCCTCTCTTTCAATTATTTTAACCAAATTTTCTTTCAAAAAGTCTTCCTTAACCATATCGATTTTAATTACTTGTTCAGTTAGGTTACCTAGTTTGGCGTCTACAACTATTTTCTTAGTGAGAATGTTTTTAAATGTTTCTTTATTCCCTATCCTCGATTTGTTTTTGATAAAGTTCAATATTTTCATGAAACAATAATTTACTATCCCCTTAAAAATGTCAAGCTTTCCTTCCACCATTTCTTCAACTTGCCAATTATCGAATAATCTCTCCACCACATGGACTCAAACTTGAAGTATTCGTTATTAGGTTTTTCGCTTCTCCCAATATCCAACTGCACTAGGGATTAGATATTAAGATTGGAATCTAATGGATTATGAGAATATTGTATTGTTATTCATCCATCTTGGTCTAATGAATATTTTTTTGAGTCATTCCACTATATTAGTGAAGCCCAACCTTCTATTTGTCCACATGAATAATTTATTTTTGAGAAAGGCACAATTTTCCATGAACATCCCAAAACTCATCATGACTCTATTGATCTTATTAATTAATCTTCTCTTCTCTTTTAGATTTAGAATCACATTGAAATCCTCTCCTAGAATGCATTTTTGTGTTCCCAACAAGACAAGTTTTTCTTTTAGGGTTGCCCATAATGTTGCCTTCTCCTTTGTTCTAGTTGGCCCATAAATATTGAAATTGTAAAACTCCAAATTAGGGATGTGACATCTAACTATATATAGCATCCATTGAGGATCATATTCCATCATCAATACCTTTATAACATTGGGATTCCACAAAATAGATAGTCCCCCTAAATGACCACTTGCCTCTTTAAAGCATCCCTCCCATCTCCTGTAATATTTTAAGAATTTACTTCTAACATCTTGGTCAATTTTTGTTTCTTGTAGCAGAATGATATCAACATTTCCCTTCGCCATATGGTTCCTAACCAAGCACCTTTTGTCAAGGTTCAATAGGCCCCTGACATTCCATGTTTAGATCTTCATTGTCCCCTAAGGGAGGCTTTGTCTCCCTTGGTATTTTTTAGAAATTCAGTAGCACTTATTAATCCCTTCTTCGTTGCTTTATCTTCCTACTTTTTATTTGTTTGATTTCCTTTCCCTACTCTTTTTATTTTTTCAAATAATATTAGCAATTGTTTGATTGATACATCGTGTCCAATATTCATAATTCATCTTCTCCAAACATTTCTTCATTTTAAGTCCATCCTTCATCATATTGTCCAACAGGTTCTCCTATTGTGTCCTTCTCTTCTATTGTCTATTTTGTCCTCTCCATGTTAGGTGTGACAATGTCTTTTATGATGTGTTATGTTTCCATCTGAGGTATCATCAAGTCTTTTTTGTCTTCATGCCATTTTTTCATTGTCCTTTTATTTCCATCTGAGGTATCATCAAGTCTTTTTTGTCTTCATGCCATTTTTCCATTGTCCTTTTATTCTCCATCATTTGTTTGGGGAAATAATCATTTATGATTTGAATTTTCCTTCTCCTCCTTGCCTTTTGTTCCTTCCACCATAACCTATAGAAGGGATAGTCTTTTGCCTATTGGCCTTTATTTTTCGAATGTTTTTGGTTTGACCTAACATTCACTTTCTCTGTGATTTCTTGATTTACATCTTAGATAATATTTCTTTTCTTCTTCAATTTCTACCTATTGAATCCAATGGGTTCCATGGACACATAATCAAATTTGATCCAAAATGTGCTTTACCATCACTATCTTGATTCTTGCATACAAGTATGAATCATTATTGGCAATATCGATATTATGAGGTAGGAATTAGGTAAAAGCATCAAAGCAATCAATTAGGTCAACTACAAAACCTAAAATGCAATGAAATTGAGTCCTAACACATTCAAAAAAGGAATGAAGATAAAATACTAAAAAAAAACACAAACCATTGCATGTATTTTCTTCATTGCTCCTCCATTGTTCTTCTTTCTCCTTTAAATTATATGGATGTCACCTACAAATGCAAGTGATTGAAAGCAAGTTGGATTGCAAAAGATGGATTGAAAAGTGACAACATAAGGATATTCAAAATGTGGTTGTTAAAGGACAAAGAAGAATACTCAATTTTTTCTGCCAATCCTCGAGGGGGCATATCTATACCTTGTCGTTGTCTGGGGCATATTTCTTGATTGTTCTTTGAAACAACACTCAAAATCACATTGTCTCAAAGAGGGGCAAAATGTAGGCATCTAAAAATAGTCAATGCTTGCGGTGTCATTATTTAACATGTTTGTTACCTTATTTTATGGTTTTCGCACTCACTAACATTTTTCTCTATGTCACGCATTTGATATTTATCATTTGTCGACATCATGTCATTCTTCTGCATTCTATTCCTATTCAATTCCAATCCCTCGCATTAGAATTAGGTCTTGTCAATATCAATTTTGAATCTCAATCAATGGTCGTGATTGACTTGTTATATCAATTTGACATCTTTGTAACCCTAATCGATTTCAATTAGGGTTTTGTCCCGACCTCTTGTCATTTGCAATATCAATTATCTTCAATCATTTGTCAAATTATTTGGATCATTTTGGATCTTTGTCAATCTTCAATTTTCAGTCATCATCAATCTCTTTGTTAATTTTGATTGATTTATCTTTGGTCTTTGTCAATCTCTTTATCGATTTTTCATTGGTCTCAATCAATTATAAAACCCTCATCATTTTGGATCAATCAGTCATTGGTCCCTCATCAATTGTTATTTATCAATTTGGCTCCTTTATCATCTTTGATCGATTTGTCTTCAATCTTTGTCAATCAATATAAAAATCTTGTCAATTATCTTTTTGATCATGGTCATTATCATATTTTTATTGCCTCAATTGCATCATGACCTAATTCATTTTTCTAAGTCATCTCTTAGGGTTTTATGATTTAATCATTAAATCCTACTAACACATCCCTTTTAAGTTAAATGTGTTTATCCATTTATCCTAAGTGCCTTTTTGTGTCACAATTAAATTATATATTTAATTGACTAATTTGTCCCTTTTGTAAGAGATTAATAAATGAAAATTATTAATTTCTCCCACTTTTCTCTTCCCTGATTATTCTCCCTAATTTTTCCTCTTTTTGTGCTCAATTTGTCATAATTATGAGCTACTTTTGAGGCTGATTTGTCATAACTCAACATAGCAATTTGTCATGAAATTTTCATAGAAATTTGTCATATCCTTGCATAGCAACTTGTCATTGAATTGACATAGAATTTTTAATAATTTTTCCCCTCGATCAGACCAATTTTTAATGAAGTTGCCACTTTCAAATTGCTCGTTCCAATTTGTTATCCTCATCAATTTTCGTATAAATTGATCATTCTTCTTTGTCCTTTAACAACCACATTTCGAGTATCCTTACACTATCACTTTTAAATCCACTTTTTTCAATCCAACTTGCTTTCAATCACTTGCATTTGTAGGTGACATCCACATAATTTGAAGGAGAAAGAAGTACAATGGAGGAACAATGAAGAAAATATATGCATTGATTTGCGTTTCTTTTGAGTATTTTTTATCTTCATTCATTTATTGAATGTGTTGGGACTCAATTTAATTACATTTTAGGTTTTGTGGCTGACCTTATTGATTGTTTTGATGCTTTTACCTAGATCCTGATGCTCTGCGAAATGGACAAGGTTAGTCTGAGATAAATAACACACACACAAGAAACCGTTAGTGTTAATCAATCAAAAACTAATCTAAACAGGCATATCAAAAGAGATATTAAAAACATGAAAGCATATTTAACTAAAGAAGCAAATATGATGAGGCATCTCCAAATACCTCCTAACATGCTCTTAGCTCCTTCTCCCTTGTTCCTCTCCTCTCCAAGTTCCAAAATAGTGTAGCTCTCAGCAGCTTTTTGCACTATGGATGCTTATGGAGGATTGAGATTTGGGTATTTTGCTCAAAATGTAAAATGAAAAGCTAAAATACTAGATGCTATTTAAAAATGATTGATTTTAACCAAAATAACAAGATTTTAGTTTGCTATGCTAAATGCTCTCTAAAATGCCTATAGGTTAAATGCATACAAGTTTTCAAGATCTAGATTATGAAGAAATGGGCTCTATTTATAGGGAAAATGGAGCAATGGATGGTTGAGATTGAGTAATCTCAACAAGGGTCAGGATTGAATGATTTCAAATCCATGTGAGGGCTTTCAACCCAATCCCAGGATGACAAGTGTCAATGTGAGATAGGTTGAGAGGAGAGGGAATAAGCATTAAATGCTTGACATGACTTTGGGAGTTAAAGTCAAGGTTAATTGAATAAATAAACTCTTTATTCAAAGAATAAAGCTTTTATCGAATGGATAAACTCTTGTGCAAAGGCAAGAAGGATAAATATGGTCAAAGCAATAAATGCTTGGGGGGACAAGTTTGAAATAACCATAAATGGTTATGTAAGAGTCATAAATGGTCATGTAAGAGCCATTAGTGGTCTTGGAAGACTTTGGGGGTTAATTTGTTGAACACACAAAGCATTAAATGCTTTTCAAAGACTTTTGAAGTCTTTGAGAAGTGACTTCATTTTGCTTAGGAATGTGACAATAATTAGGGGATGGATTAGGCTAATTAGGAAGGGGTTAGAAGAATCTAGAAGCGGATTAGATTTTGCAAGTGGGTTTTGGTGGGTGAGGGAAAATAGGATTTTATTAAAATAAAAATTCATTTATTCCAATAAATGTGTGCAAGTTGCATTTGTAGGAAAATGCAAGTGGGGGGGGAATAAATTATTTAAATAAATGTTTTTATTTAATTTATTTAAAAGAGGGAAAGGGGACTTTAATTAAATAAATAGATTTTATTTATTTAATTGATTGTGAATTTGATTTAATGAATTAATTAAAATAAATTGAATAATTTATTTAATTAATAGGAGAATGTTTGCAGATGAATTAATTAAATATTAATTTAATTAACTGATGGCTAGTGGATTTTTAATCAAATAAATAGCGAGTATTTATTTAATTAAGCTGGACAGATTTGTGTGACTACATTTGCCCCTCTTTGAGACGGTACGGTTTATCACGTCGTTTCAAAGAAAGAAAAACTGGTGTGAAGAAAATGCCCCATAAAATGTTAATTTAATGGGTGGTATGCCCCCTCGAGAGATAGGCCGAAAAATTTTGAAAAATCGGGCGATCTCTCGAAAAAGAATGAAAATTGGCAGGGTTTTAGAAAAAAAGGAGTTAGCCATACGGGTGAAAAATAGAAGAAAATGAGAGTAAAATGGAGAAATGGGGAGCTCGGGAAGTTTACGGGGACCACGACGGTGAGCGGGGGGGAAGTTATGGTGACGGTGAAGGGTATAAATGGGGTGAAAGAGATGAAAACAGGATCATTTGTGACCGCGACCAATGTGAAACCAGAGCTCTGATAGTGACGTTTTGGAGGAGTGAGCAGCAGTCAGGATGCCGATACCGATTACAGAGCACAAATTTGAGCGAGTCCAACAGTTCCAGCGGCCAGACGACTACAGACCAGCTGTATGTAAATTGAAATTTTGAATTTTTAAGCATTTTTTATAGGTTTTTTGCTAAGTCCAAGTTGAGTCGGAGCAATAGCACTGAAACTATGGTTTTGGCACTTTTGCTCAATGAACTAGTGCTATGGTGTCGTAATGGCGCTATTAGCCTATTGTTTGAGTGATTTTGAAATATTTTAGTGCTATTGAGTGTTTAATTGAGCGCTATTGCTCTTAATTAGCACTACTGCGTAGATGTTTTAGCGCATTTGTAGTTTGAGCACTATTGGATAGCTTATTGAGCGCTTTTGTTAGGGTTGTAGCGCTATTGTTGAAAAACTAGCGCTTTTGTTGGTAAAATAGCATTTTTGTTTTAAGATAAAGAGATGCCCCTGTTTGGATGAAGAAAATCTCCCGATGCCAATGATGGATGGATGGCGATGTGAAGTGGGAGTTGTTTTGAACCATAGCAGCCTGATGAGACTTAGGTCATTTTTAGGATAAATGTTTGTTGAAGTCGAGGTTGCCATGATTGCTTACATGTTGAGACCCGAAGATACTTGATCAAAGTATCTGTTGATAGTCTAGGTTTAAACTTAAGAAAGTTTGAAAACAAAACAACTGAGGGTGATTGATGAATGTCCATGTGCAGGAGGATCTAGGCGTGTTGCAGTTACATGAGAGACATCCTGCGACATAGGGGTTGCGGGATCGATTGACAGAGGCATAGATAGATTGTATTGCTGCTACTGGATTGTATGAGGTGATGCACATACCCGTGATTCGGATGAATCACGGTTTGATCACAATGTTAGCCGAGCAGTGGCACAGTGAGACGTGCACCTTCCATCTGGCACATGGGGAGATGACAGTGACCCTAAAGGATGTGTGGCGTATCCTGCGAATTCCGATTCGGGGGGAGCTGGTTACATATGATAGATCCTGGGGGACCCTTGCAGTTCAGAGGTTTTTTGATGAGGACATTTTTTATTGATGATGGCTCTATTGCCTGGGAGGAGATAGTTGTGTTATATGAGCCTCTACCAGCAGTGCTATCAGGTATCATGGGAGGACTTCTATGTCCTGACAAGCGATCATATAGTTTGGTCGTGGGGTGGGGGCGGGTGATCGAGATGATGATTACCGAAGGGACCCGTTTTGCTTGGGGGTCGTGTGTGCTGGCGCACTTGTATCAGGAGCTTCATGAGGTGGTTTACCGGGGGAGGGGTTCCTTAGCAGTGGGCGTGACGTTGCCGCATATTTGGGTCTGGGAGTACCTACCAGTGGCTCGACCAGTGAGTCTGAGGTTCCATGCAGTAGATCAGTCGTATATGTTCATGTATAGCGGCATGATGAGTCAGCCCCACCTGGGGAAGTTAGAGTGGTGGCGGCGGGCACTGGACGATCTAGATGCAGTCATATGGCGACCATACCTAGAGTGTGAGCCATGGGATGCTGATGCAGAGGCACTACCCTATGTTTTTATGACACAATTCCTCATTGGGAGGACCTCGTATCATGTGGAGAGACAGGTGCCCAAGAGAGTTCTGAGACAGTTTGGACGACAGCAGGGACTGCCTACTGGATCAGGGGAGTATGCTCGGGTGATTCGGGAGAGGTACGCATGGGGGCTAGTGTTGTCGTATGATCAGGCATTGGCAGAGTTTTGGACGCTATAGGCGAGACTGTGGGATATACGACCGAGGGTCGTGGATGCAAGAGTAGCAGATGAGTACACGCAGTACCGGGCAGCGCACCCAATCCTACAGATATCGGATCTAGTAGAGCCGATTCCGGATTTTGAGGATGAGAGGGGACGGAGACAGAGGACAGCAGGAGGTCGAGGACTAAGAGCAGGTGGTGGAGGAGGAGGAGATGGAGGAGGAGGAGGTGGAGGAGGTGGTGGGTTGGGGATGAGGATTCAGCGGAGAGGGAGAGGTGGATTGCCTCTACGGATAGCACAGGGACCATTGATATAGGGAGGAGTTCAGCTGGGTGGGAGGGGGATGGAGAGGGAGATCCTGATGGACAGAGGGGAGGGAACTACTAGAGAGGGTGGTACAGGTGAGGCGGCTATGGATACTAGGGAGGGAGCCATTGGAGATCTTCGAGATCACATGATAGCACATTTGCAGACCCGAGTAGAGGATTTGGAGGCGGAGGTGGCGGCTAGGGATGTGCAACTATTTGCACAGGAGTCAAAGCTGGTGGTGGTGCTGCAGGAGAGGGATAGTGCAGTGGAGAGATTGGCAGAGCTACAAGAGAGAGTCTAAATTAGAGTAGGAGCACAGGAGCCTACAGGGGAGGTGATGAGGGAGATGCGACGAGCATAGGCAGAGATAGACTACTGGCGGGGTTTATATGAGCAGGTGGTGCCAGCTAGTCAGCGAGCTCTTAGCTATTCTCAGATGCGCCAGGCCAGATCAGAGCGATCATAGAGGGTGCAGAGCAGTGGGGGTGTGATGGGTCCTCTATGGAGGGAGAGATCAGGGGATGCAGGAGTGAGTGGTGGTTCGATGAGGCCTCCACGGAGAGATGCATCAGGTGGTGCGAGCACCGGTGGTGGAGCAGGTGGCGACGGTGGTACAACATCTGGCCAGAGTGGCATTTGAGAGAGCATTTTTGCATATATGTATTGTATCATTGTTTATTTTTTGGACTGTATCTTGGATGGCTCTTGGTAGTCAATTTTGTAGACTTCATTGTACTCTGATAAATGAGATGATATATATGAGGAGATCCCATATTTTGATGATATGCAGTTGATTTATATGGATGTTTATGCAGGATTATGAGTGATTGCTTAGATGGATATGTGTATATGTATGCATTTGATGAGATGTTTCTTATATGCATGTTTTTATGATGATTTATGATGTGGGATACTAACATATGAATGCAAGCTTATATATGTATGATTTGTTTGATTTTTGATGTAATGTTTTATGTATGTAATGCCATGATGATGATGTATGCTTATGATGATTTATGAATAGGATTTTGGTGTTTCCTATGCAATGATAATTTATGCGATGATGTTAATGCAATGGTTGAATGAATGATTTTATGTATGGATATGCATCTAGATGTTTTTAGATGAATGCAATATGGATAAACAAAATGTAAAGTACAAATGTTTATATGATAATGTCGAAATAAATGCGTATGTATAATGGATATATATATAATGGTATGAACCAATGTTTGGAAACAAATGGATTTATGATTCTAAATGCTTTTTAAATACGATTTAAATACAAATGATAATATGAGGATATTACAACTTATGGTTTTAATAATTGTACCTTAATGCAATTAAAAAGGATAATGAATGCAATGTGAATGAATCCTAAAATGGGCATAATAAGATACTTTAATAAATGGATGAATGAATGCACTTTTTCACTAATGAATGGATGCAATAATAAATGATAAAGGATGATGAAATGATGATGGATAATTGACACTAAATGAATGCCTAGTAAATGATTTAAAACAATCAAAGACAATTTGATCCCATGAATGAATCTAATTATTTATGATTGATGCAATGATGCAAATGATTAATGAAAACTAATGTCAAAAATGAACTATATGCAATATTAAGTTAAAAATGACATGAATGGACTTAATGCAAGATGCACCTTAATGCAATGAAGATATGACCATGAGGAATGCAAGGTTTTTAAGACTTTGCATGATGCATTGATGATGTATCAGAGTACTCGGTCGTGATTGTATCCAAGACCAGCTTTAATGGTCACTTTTGCATATAAAGCCTACATATGAATGAATGAATGGATGGGTGATATGCAACGGAATGCAAGATATAAATAGATGAGATGAAATGACGATCCATAGTGCTCTATTTTCATCATTGAGCTTTAAAATGTTGTAAGAAAATACAATCAACTTGACATAAAGATTCAAGATGACCAGAGTATTTCTTACATGGATTTGATATAGCAAGTTAATACAAGCAACTTGATATAATGGATCAAGTTGACCTGAGTATTGCTTGCGGAACAGACAAGGATTATCTCTGTTCATGCATGACTTGGATCGTCCTCCTTGATCTTAGGTTGATCATATCCTGAGACAAGTGCATACCATACTAAGAGATAAAAACCTTTATCCAAATTGGATGAGGGGGGGAGGAACCAAAGGAAGAGCAATATTCCTGCAAACAAACAGTATATACATAAAGAATAAAGAATAAGGATCCTTGGTAATGGTTCATGCTCATATGGTCGAGGTATACGCTGTAGTCAGCAAGTTGTAATGATCTATGACTGCATTTGGCATAAGATCACGTAGCTTGGTGAACTTCCCACGTAGACACCATTAGTACATGCCCTAGAACTTCATCGGAATAATGCACCGAAGATACACAAATAATGTTGTAGGAACCTGATATAAATAACTAGCCCATAAATGAACCAAGTATTTGATAGCGTAAACAAAATTTTCTTGTCAAAGAAAACGTCACTTTTTGTCTTTGTTTTGGTAAGGAAGGATGCATCCTTGTTTGAAAGACAGTTTCCAATTTGTTGATGTTGATTGTGTGGTTTGATTGGTAAATGGTCATCATGTGAGTATTATGTCAATGTTTGTTTTGTATCTGTGCGGATGAGTATGTACAAGGTGTTGCCGTGTTTTGATTTTCGATGGTTTTTTCGTTGTTTTTGGACTTTGTATTATTTTTGAATGTTTTTGGTATTTTGTGAGACATTTTTGAATGTTTTTTTTGGATTTTGTGAGACATTTTTGAATGTTTTTGGATTTTTGTGAGACATTTTTTAATGTGTTTGCCAATGAATCACCAGTAATGTAGAATCCACTTCCATCATCTAGATTTTAAGGGTATTGCTCCCAAGTGTAGACATGACTATGATAGAGTGGGATGCAAGACGCATGAAGTACTATCTCTTTATTGCAGATTAAATAGCAAGCCATGGTTTGGATGGATGGATGTGTGTATGTATGAATGTGATCGCAATGAGCCTGAAAGATACTGGAGCCATTGTCTTTACGAGTGGCGCCTGTTTGCTAGGTTTTCACCATCGCACTTACCCAAGGTGCCACCGGAGTGGTTGTTCACCGTTTGGATGCATGATTTTTCTTTACTTTTTTGAATGTTTCTGTATTTCTCCAGGACATTTTTCTAAATGTTTGTGGTATTTTCTGGTATGCAGGGAAGCCTGATGCTTTGTTCAACTTAGGTATAAAACCATTTGAGGTGCATGTTGTTGATTGGATCTGTGAGCGGTTCTCCTTCTGATGTAGCCAACTGATATGCCCTAGACCCGAATATAGCAGTGACAACATATGGGCCTAGCTAGTTTGATTCAAACTTGCCCTGATGTTCTCTGTTTGGTTTGTTGCAAGGATTCTCTCATAGAACAAGATCACCTACCTCAAATGTACGAAGTCTAACTCGGTGATTGTAGCTTCTGCTCATGCGCTGCTGATAGGCTTTGAGATGGTTGTGTGCAGCTTGTCGCTTCTCATCTAGTAACTCTAAGTCCTGAAGACGGGATACTCTATATGCCTCATCATCTATTAGATTATGCAAGGAAACCCGTAATGATGGTATCTCGACCTCAATAGGCAAGATAGCTTCTGCACCATAGACCAATGAATAAGGAGTTGCACCTGTAGGGGTTCGAATGCTAGTTCGATATGCCCATAGTGTTGGATTCAGTTGAACATGCCAATCACGGCCGGCATCATTGACTGTCTTCTTTAGGATCCTCAATATGTTTTTATTGGATGCTTCAGCCTAACCATTGCCTTGTGGGTAATAGGGAGTGGAAAAGTGGTGTTGGATGTGAAATTTCTCACAGAGTTCGCGGACATCCTGATTTTTAAAAGGAAGACCATTATCTGTGATGATGGACATGGGTACACCATACCGGCAAATGATCTAGTTGAGGATGAATGAGGCGATCTACTTGCCGATGACTTGGGTAAGTGGAACAACTTCGATCCACTTTGTGAAATATTTGGTGGCGGTAATAATGAATTTATGGCCATTGGATGAAGATGGATGAATCTTACCCACAAGGTCAAGGCCCCATTGACAAAAAGGCCATGGTGTTGTGATTGGTTGCAGTTCCTGGGCTGGTGCATGTATCAGGTCGCCATGAACTTGACATTTCTTGCATTTTCTGACAAAGTAGTAGGAATCTTTTTCCATAGATGGCCAATAGTATCCATTGCGCAGGAGTTTCTTGTCTAGTGACGGACCACTTGAGTGAGTCCCGCAAATTCCTTCATGGACTTCTTCCAAAGCTTTTGTTATCTCATCTTGTTCCAGACATTGAAGGAGAGTACCATCAAGACTGCGTCGGTATAGGGTTTCAGCAATAATGGTATATTGATCAGTTTGGTGAATGAAGGTTTTACGTTGGTTATTCGATTGGTTGGGAGGAAGGGTGTGATCACGGAGATAGGTGTAGAATTCACCGTACCATGGGGATTCAGAACTGACAAGGTGACATATCATTTCGGATTCGGGGATATCATAAGCAGGAATCCAAAGTTGTTCTACCAAGAACTCGTAGCATGTTGAATTCTGTGGAAGATCTAGGAGAGATGCGATGGTAGCCATAGCGTCAGCAGCTCGATTCTGATCTCTTGGTATCTGCTCAAAAGTGATAGTAGTAAATGATGTCTTTAGATTGTCCACCATTTGCTTATATGGCATGAGTTTATCATCCTTGGTCTGATATTCATCTGTTGCTTGTCGAATGACCAGTTGGGAGTCGCCATATACTTGTAGTTCTTGTAATTTCCATTGTACGGCTAGCCTGAGTCCTGTGATCAAGGCCTCATACTCTGCTATGTTGTTGGTGCATGAAAATGTGAGCCTGTAAGACTTCGGGATGCTATCACCTTGAGGTGTGATAAACAGAATGTCTGCCCCCGATCCATGCCTAGTGTATGAACCATCAAAGTATAGTTTCCATGGTTGTGCTGTTGTGATCATGAATATCTCTTCATCTGAAAAATTGGAAATGAGAGGATGATCGCCTATGAGAGGCGCATCGGCCAACTGATCCACAATAACTTGACCTTTGATAGCTTTGCGATCTACATACTCGATGTCAAATTCACTTAGAATCATCACCCATTTGGCCAAGCGACCTGTCAATGCTTCTTTGCTGAGTAAATACTTGAGTGGATCAATCTTTGCAATGAGTTGTACTTTGTGTGTTAATAGATAGTGCCTCAGTTTAGTGGCTGCTAAGATTACTGCTAGACAAGCTCGCTCAATAGGCGTGTAATTGAGTTTGTAGCCCACTAGTGTGCGAGATATGTAGTAAACAACACACTCTTTTCCTTCTACATTATGTTGTGCCAGTAGTACACCCAATGTTGTACTTGTTGCTGAGATATAGAGTAACAACGGTCTACTTGGATCTGGTGGCATCAGCAATGGTGGATTCATGAGATAGTCTTTAAGCGTCTGAAATGCTTGTTGGCATCGGGCATCCCACTGAAAGTGGATGTTCTTGTGTAGTAGGTGTGTGAATGGGTGACACTTATCAGCCAATTGTGCAATGAATCTTCGAATGGATTGAAGTCGCCCTTGTAATGTCCTTAGCTGACTGATATTCTTTGGTGGTGGCATGTCCATGATTGCTTTTACCTTTGTTGGGTCGACCTCAATACCTTTGCTTGAGACAATGTATCCTAGAAGCTTCCCAGAGGTCACTCCAAAGACACATTTCTTTGGGTTGAGTCGAACATGGTATTGTTCCAGTCTATCAAAGATTTTATCTAAGATGTGGAGATGCCCTTCTATGGTGAGTGATTTTGCTAGTAAGTCATCAACATAATCTTCCATCATAGTATGCATCATGTCATGGAAGATGGTGGTCATTGCTCTTTGATAGGTTGCTCCTGCAATCTTGAGACCAAAAGGCATTACATTCCAGCAATATGTGCCCCATGGACATGTGAAGGCTGTCTTATGTTGGTCCTCTGGTGTGATCTTTATTTGATTATATCCTGAAAAGCCATCCATGAGTGAAAGCATGGCATGTCCTGCTGTCAGATCCACTATGATGTTGATATTTGGTAGGGGGAAGTCATCCTTAGGACATGCCTTATTTAGATCTCTGAAGTCAGTACAAATGCGGATGCCCCCTTTTGGTTTGCCGACAGGCACAATATTGGAGATCCATTATGCATAATCAATTGGTCTAATGAAACCAACATCTAGGAGTTTCTTGAGTTCTGTTTTGACTAGTACTGCAATTTGAGGATGCATCTTACGAAGCTTCTACTTGACAGGTTTGGCTCCTTCTGCGATGGTGAGGTGATGCATCACTAAATCAGGATCAAGCCCAGGCATGTCTGCATATGACCATGCAAAGTTGATTTGACGCTTCTGGAAGAACTCTATAAATTTAGGCTGTTCCTCTGGAGTGAGAAGAGATGCTAGATGTATGAGATGAGGATTTTCAGGAGTCCCCACATTGTATTCTTTGGTTTCCTCAATGAGAATCGTTGATTGTTCCTGTTGTGCATTAGCAGGGAGAATGTCAAACCCTTCATCCTCAGGCGCCTCAGAGAGGTTTTCACCATTGGATACGCTCTTTCTTTTTACTTTTGTTGGATCAAATAGTGCCACAGTGTGGTTTTCACTGGAAGATCCATGTTTTATTGTTATATTTTTGCAGCTGAAAGGTTTGGCATACGCCCCGAAGTATGTTGCGCTATTAAGTTCAATGGCGAATCCAGCTTTGTGATCCCCGCTTGGTAGGTTATCCCGTAATTCCAAAAAGTCAATGATGGCCTCATCATTTTGGAAGAGATCAAGACATGGGGGATTTGGTTGGTTCCATTCGATGAGTTCAGGGTGAATAATGGGCATTACTTCATCGATTAGGTTAAGTTCGTTAGAGGTATCAGTGAGGGTTAAGAGGTTATGGTGAAGGTCGTTGATGGTACTCTCCCTATTAGAATCAAGCGTAGGATGAGACATAGGGTCTGTGGAAGATGTTTCCAGCTCACGAACCCAAGAGGTCTTTATCTATGCTTCTCCATAAACAGGGATTTCTTTGTGTGGTGGAGGTGGTGATGTGTCTTCCTCATCTGAAGTATTAAGCTGTACAGAATCAAATTACCACTCATGTGAGTCGGTCTCTGAGTCACTTTCCAGCATCCGATTACTATACCATACTGGGATGTCTTTTGAGTTAAATACTGCAGGTGTGATTGGTTGATGTACCTTTGTAGTGATTGTTGTTGCAGGAAGGTCGATGGGGATAAAAGAATATGGTACAGGGAGTATCGATAGTGTTGACTCAGTGGCTTCTACTAGAACTGTTGGTGCCATAGATGCTACTGCGGGTTCTGATACAGTTGTTGTTGCTAATGGTTTTGTTGATGGGACTACTGGTTTGTTGGGTGGGATGATTGGCATTGTAGCTGATTGTGTTGGGATTTTGAGTCTCGGTGGGGCAGCTGCGATGGTGTTTGATGTTGCTTTGATAATAAAAGGTGTTCTCTTTGCAATAGGCTGATATAGTGGTTTGCTGGGTTTTCCTTTGAATCTGAGCTTAGGAAAGATCTCCTTTTCAAAGCCTAGGCCTGTATTATCCTTGGGCTTTAATTCTGGTAGCAGAGGTTCATGTCGTCCTTGTTTGAAATATCCTAAAGCACTCTGACCATCATACCCCATTCTTTTCATAATGAGGAGACCTTTGCCATACTGATCTGTAGGAAGTTTAACTTTTGGTATATCAGTGGTGATGGGATCTTTATAGATCCATTCTGCTAAGTCCTCATCTTGGGTTTCTTCTTCTTGACTCTTTCCAAAGATGAAAGGCGTCAAAGCACATGTAGGCATGATTAGTGGTTGTTGGAGTAACTGTTGTGGTTTACCATGTGTTTGAGGAGAAGTGGGCATTTGTCCCACACAAGAGAGTTGACTCAAGTTGTATTCCCCAGGGCCTTCCTCTGCTACTTTCATCTTAAGATTTTCTTGCTTTGGTATAGTGGTGTTTGAACTGGTAAGAGAGGTGAGACTTATATATGATGTGGAAGAAATGGCTTCTCTATTATTAGGAACAGTAATCTCTGGTTGATGGCTGATATTATGGCAATACGCAAAGGAATTTGCATCGCCCAAGATTGTGATCTCTACACCGTTATGTGGGAACTTGATACATTGATGGTAGGTAGATGGAATGGCTTACATGGCATGTATCCAAGGTCTCCCTAACAATAGATTGTATGGTAGAGGAAGGTCCAAAACCTGACAGATGATGTGCTTTACTACAGGGCCCACTCGGATTGGTAGTACCACAACTCCTTTGGATGACCGCTCTGCATCCTCATAGGCTTTGATTGTGATCTTCTTACGAGGATCCACTGATTCTACCACATATCCCAATGTTGTGACCAACTGTAGTGTACAAATGTTCAGGCCTGCTCCATTATCGATCAAGACTCGCTTGATCCTATGCTGGTTGATAAAGCCTTCAATGTGTAGCTAAGCGTTATGAGGTTGTTAGAAGGAAGAGTTGTCACTTTCAGAAAAAGTGAGACAAGGTGATGACTTTAGACTTCCAACCATGGCTTGAAATTGGTCTGTATTCAGGTTTGCAGGGACTGACGCCTCTTGGAGTGCTTGATCCAAGATAGTTTAATGGGATGGTGATAGGCACAATAGCTCTAAAATGGATATAAGCGTAGGCGTTTTGTCTAATTGTTCCACAAGATTGTATTGCTTTGGGATGGAGGTGGTGCCTTGTGGAGCTGCCTTTATGGTAACCTTACCGCAACGTGTAACAACATTGCAATTTGAGTTGGGATTTTTGAAGGTTATAGTTGCAACTTGTTCACTGGCATCATACAGATGATTTACAGTGTAATTATACACAGCCTATGTATAATCTGTGGTATCAGTGCCTCGCCTAGAAGTGGAAGGACCCCTTTGATCTTGTGATGGAAGTGGATTTTTGAACATCAGATGATCATTATTGGTTGTTTTTGGGTCATGTCCTTCTATTTCAATTTCTCCTCGATCAATAAGATCCTAAATGAGATCTTTCAATCGGTGACAATTACTTGTCTTGTGTCCTCTTCCTTGGTGGAAATCATAGTGTTTAGTATCTCTCCACCATGCAGGTTTGACCTGAGGTTCATAGTTTGATGTTTTTGGTAGGGTGACCAAATTTTGAGAAATGAGTTGTCGCAATGCTATTTCAATGGGTTCCCCTAAGGGAGTGTATGTGCATTTTTGTTTTTGCTGACGAGGTCTTGGTTCATCGTGAGACGTGATGTGACTTTGACTGGAAGGAACATTTGTGTTATTCTAAGGTGGAGGATTTTGTCCTGCAAACCGAACCACAGGTTGTGCATTTTGTATAGTCCTGGCATCCACAACCCCATCATTGACGATATTCTTGTTTTTGTTCCAGAAGCTTGGTTTATCACTATTGAAGCGTGGGCGAGGACCATCCTTTAGTTCATTATAGATTTTGATGAGTCCTTTCTTGATAAGTGCCCATTCACATTTCAAACCCTTGGTGATCATATCATTAAAAGAGTTTGTGTCTTTGACATCCAGGTGAAATTCCATTTCTTCGTTTAAGTTGGAAATGAATATTTCCACTAGCTCTCGTTCAGGTAACTGAAGAGAACGTCTGCTAGACATTTGGTGCCATCGTTGCAGGAATACTGAGAATAGTTCACCCGGTTTTTGTTTGGTGTTGCACAGATCAGCCATGGTGATGTCACGTTCAATGTTATGAGAGTAATGAGCAAGGAATTTCTGGATAAGTTCCTCAAATGTTCTAATGCCACCTGATAGTCGGGAAAACCATGATGTGGTTGTTCCTCCCAAGCTTTGGGGAAAAAGGCGCATTAGGTATGTGTCTTCATATGCTACTTCGAGACAAGCGGAATGAAATTCTCTGACATGATCGCGGGGATCCCCCTTTCCTCTATATTTTTTGAATTTGGGTGTTTCGAATCCTCGTGGAAAGGGTGGCATATAAAGATTCCTATCAAAAGGATAGGGACAGATGTCATTGAGTGATAATTGGTTAGTTTTGACACCACTATGAAGTTGTTGGGCGAGATTCTCGACTTGTTGCCGCAACATCTCCATTTCAGTTGGAGGAGGAGGTGGTGGGTTACCTTGAGGAATTTTATATCTGATGGGATCTCTACCTCTTTCCTCTTCATGGCGACTTTGTCTTTCTGATGCTTGTCTTAATTGGGCAAGATCAAAGTCAGAGGGGAGTTTTGCTCCTTCTTGAGCGAGCTTTAAAAAGTGATCATCCATATTGCTCCTAAGTATTAAGTCAAACAGTCTGTTAAAGAGAGGGTTATGCTGAGCCCTTTCTATTGTTGTAGGAGTAGGAGTACTTGGGTTTTTGTCATTCGCATTTCCTCCAAGTGCTTCTTGAAACTCATTGAGATTTTCCTCTTCTTCTTCTTCCATTTCTATTTCTCGTTGCCTTGACTATGATCAGGTTTGGGCCATTTTGCTTGCAAACTTTTGTTGAAGTTGTGTGAAAATGATGATGAGTTGTTTGATGAAATGAAAGATTGATGGTTGGTGAATTGTGTTGCACGTGGATCTCTAGCACTTTTAAGTTGGATGTAACCGAAATTCCTTCTTTGAATTGATTGCTTGTTTGATAAGTTTTGATGTGATAAGGTGTAGAGAAATCTGAGACGTGTTACAGATTTAACTACCTAGTAATGAGAGGATTCACTCATGAACTAGTTTTAACCTGCGTAGATGTGTCTCTTAAGATGAGCTTATCCTAGATGTAGAAACAATCTAAAAAGTGATGTGATGTTTTTTATTTCAAGCAATATCTAAAAGAGAACTTGGGACAAGAACCTCTTAATGTTTTGAGAGTTGGGACGGATTGATGATGAAGTGATGATGTATGAGTAAGATAATGGATGAAATGTTTTCAACTTCAATAAAAACTTTGTGTCACAAATGGGACAAACTCTACCTCTTCTCTTTCGGGTGTTGGTGGTATTTCTCGAGCTGTGTTGTATGTGATACAGACATTTGGGAAAAAGTTGGGATTAATCTTACCTCGGTTTTTTTGTGATAACTCAGAGCTCTATATTACATAAAAGCTCTACGGTTCAATGATTCTGAATCAAATTCGTTTGTTTTGCCTTGAAGGTAGAGGCGCATGTGACGCAAAAAAACTCTGTGGGAGACAAAGATTTGTCTATTTATATAGAAGAATTTCCTCCTTTTGATCAAAGCCTTTGAGCTTAATGGTCTTCTTTTCAAGTTGATATTTTGATGACGCTTCTTCTTTCGCAAGATGTGAAGAATGGTCATAAAGTTTTGATACTCTTGTTGTTTACACTTTGGTTGGATGAATACTTTGTTTTTGGAAGTGATTTTCTGATTTTTCTTTGACAAGAAAACAAAGCAAGCACACAAACACAAGAATGTTGCCCCCAAAGGCACAAATGAGTATGGGTCTAGATCAACCCAATCCTTGGACTTGTATATGACCCTTCCTTTAGATGTATTTTTAAGGTGTATTTCCAAAGCCTGAAGTCGGCTCAATTTGTACTTGGTCTTGACTAAAATGAACACACTTCAAACACTTTTTATCCCTAAGGTCAAATGGCCAGTTGTGATAAATTTAGCCCACATCTTGATATTTCTTTGACTTTGGTACTCCATACCTTATGAATCCGGTCGTGGCAGGTAAGGATGTGATATAATAAGTCTTGTACGAGCATAACAAATAGATGATCCCTATGATGGGGGAGTCACCACTTTTATCAAGTCACAAGTGACTTTTCAAAAAGCTTTTTTTCTACTCAAGGAAATATGTATGGTGAGTATCTTGGGAGCAAAACCATCTATGCTCTTGCACTAAACTATATCGCAAATATCCTCAATCAATAGAACAGGTGGGCTACTACTTAAAGGTGTTTAGTCATGTTCGATGTTTTTGGACATAAGTTCATTCTGCAGTGACTCACTTAAGAGCCTTGTAACTGGTGGTGGGGCCCATTTGTCCTTTCAGCTAGTTACACTGTAGGAACAACTATACCCAAGGCTACAGCTTTCGCTCTCACCTGATTTCTATAGCGGCTCGAAGGATTTACCGCGCGAGGTCATTCCCAAGAGTGATGTGTCTCTTGGCAGGCCTCTCTTAAAAAGATAAAATTTTGAGTGCTACTAACACTTTTCTCTTGCACCTAGGACCATGAAAGCCAAGGGAGAGGATAGTGTGTGTTAGAAGTAAGACCACTCGACCAACCTTTTTGCACAAGTGTGCCAAGCACGAAAAACACTTGTTCTTTTTAATCTGTTGTTGCAATGTGATCTAACTATTTGGAGATGTTGCTCCAACAGTCATGGTGTTCGTTTTAACTTCAAAGGCAATATGTTTGAGTAAACAAGAATTTGAAATCCTAGTCAACTTAATGAAAAACACGTTTGCATGAAGTAAAATCGTTTGCAAAAAATCAAAACAAGTGGATTGTGTATTTTATGTGCACCAAAAATTTGAAGTGTGGATTGTAAATTCTTTAGTTTGATGCAAGAAAATGGAATTGTTGATTTTAAGCACCAAATAAAGTGTGTTTCCTAACTTGTAAGCAAACAAATGTTTGTTTTGTTCAGTTTTAATGCACCAAAGAAACGAGTGACCCTAACTAGAAAATAAGGAAAGTTTGTTTGTTCAAGTTTTTAAAGCACCAAAATAAAGTTTGTGATTTTTTTTTTAAGGGTGAGTTTTAAACCTACACAAACAACAACCGGTTAGTAAAATCCATGTCTAAGGGGGGCTTCCAAAAGCCTAAAAACTTTCACTTTTTCAGTTACAAGATCCTTTTTACAACGTTCTGTTACAATAGCGCTAGTCTGTGTTTGAACAGAAGCACTATTTAACACAAACGCGCTAAAAGAAAAAGAAAGACAGAGAAGGCAAACGCGCCGAAACAGAGTCAATAGCACCAAAACAGTGTCGAAAGCGCCAAAACAGTGTCAAAAGCACTAAACTTGATACAATAGCGCTATTGTAAGAACAATAGCGCTAGAACAACAAGTATCAATAGCACTAAAGCGCAACCTGTGTGACAATTTTAACATTCAAACATGTTATTGGTTAAAAAAAAATGATCTTTTTGGTGTTTGGATTCACGTCAGGTTCACCAAATGATGCCCTGCGAAATGGACAAGGTTAGTCTGAGATAAATAACACACACACACAAGAAACCGTTAGTGTTAATCAATCAAAAACTAATCTAAACAGACATATCAAAAGAGATATTAAAAACATGAAAGCATATTTAACTAAAGAAGCAAATATGATGAGGCATCTCCAAATACCTCCTAACATGCTCTTAGCTCCTTCTCCCTTGTTCCTCTCCTCTCCAAGTTCCAAAATAGTGTAACTCTCAGTAGCTTTTTGCACTATGGATGCTTATGGAGAATTGAGATTTGGGTATTTTGCTCAAAATGTAAAATGAAAAGCTAAAATACTAGATGCTAATTAAAAATGATTGATTTTAACCAAAATAACAAGATTTTAGTTTGCTATGCTAAATGCTCTCTAAAATGCCTATAGGTTAAATGCATACAAGTTTTTAGGATCTGGATTATGAAGAAATGGGCTCTATTTATAGGGAAAATGGAGCAATGGATGGTTGAGATTGAGTAATCTCAACAAGGGCCAGAATTGAATGATTTCAAATCCATGTGAGGGCTTTCAACCCAATCCCAGGATGACAAGTGTCAATGTGAGATAGGTTGAGAGGAGAGGGAATAAGCATTAAATGCTTGACATGACTTTGGGAGTTAAAGTCAAGGTTAGTTGAATAAATAAACTCTTTATTCAAAGAATAAAACTTTTATCCAATGGATAAACTCTTGTGCAAAGGCAAAAAGGATAAATATGGTCAAAGAAATAAATGCTTGGGGGGACAAGTTTGAAATAACCATAAATGGTTATGTAAGAGTCATAAATGGTCATGTAAGAGCCATTAGTGGTCTTGGAAGACTTTGGGAGTTAATTTGTTGAACACACAAAGCATTAAATGCTTTTGAAAGACTTTTGAAGTCTTTGAGAAGTGACTTCATTTTGCTTAGGAATGTAACAATAATTAGGGGATGGATTAGGCTAATTAGGAAGGGGTTAGAAGAATCTAAAAGGGGATTAGATTTTGCAAGTAGGTTTTGGTGGGTGAGGGAAAATAGGATTTTATTAAAATAAAAATTCATTTATTCCAATAAATGTGTGCAAGTTGCATTTGTAGGAAAATGCAAGTGGGGGGGGGGAATAAATGATTTAAATAAATGTTTTTATTTAATTTATTTAAAAGAGGGAAAGGGGACTTTAATTAAATAAATAGATTTTATTTATTTAATTGATTGTGAATTTAATTTAATGAATTAATTAAAATAAATTGAATAATTTATTTAATTAATAGGAGAATGTTTGGAGATGAATTAATTAAATATTAATTTAATTAACTGATGGCTAGTGGATTTTTAATCAAATAAATAGTGAATATTTATTTAATTAAGCTAGACAGATTTGTGTGACTACATATCCTACATCACATTTTCTTGGTGAGCTCGACGTGAATATGCTTAACCTTTTGTCTTTTGAGTGTTTTAACTGATTACAGGTCAAAATTTGCAGAAAAGGGACATTTTTGGAAAGGACCAGAGTTCATGCACCCTTGTAGGATAGACATGTGCCCTTGAGAGTTATTTCTATGCCCTTATGGGCTAGATCTGCACCCTTTGTGGCTTAGACCTGTGCCCTTGTGCCTTTGACTTGCGCACTTGTAATAGTTGATTCAATTTGCAGAATAACTCATCTTTTGTGATTGTAGGGGTAGAATAGGACTAGTAAAATGTGTGATAAATAGCTTAAAATTAACTCAGACAGTCATAATTAGGTCTTGGTCAAAGAACAACAACTTTTTTATTATTTCTTTTTTTATGCAAATTGGCTAAAAAGAACAACAATCTTTCAATTTGGGCTTTAAAAATGAACTGAAACACCTACAAATGTGCTTCAATTTGGTTGGAATTAGTCTAATTAGGATTTCTAAAGGCTAAATGAACTCACATAGCCTAAATAGGATGGGAATGAATAATTTTTCACATTAGCCTAATTAGTGTTAACAAAGATCCAAACTTCTGCATTTTGCTTGAGAAGACTCAAAAGCTTTCAATTCTTTGCTTAGGATCTGCAATCACTTTCTTAAACATATATACATCTTATGGAGTTTTAAATTTGACTAATTTATTGCAAACATACAAGATTTTAAGGTCAAATACATCCATTTGCATCAAAATTAGGGTTTTCATGGTCATGGCCATTAGTTTCCTATTTTGGAAAATTTGATCTATGTTTGACTTTTTGTCATTGATTTACAGGTGCACTGCAAAGTTGCATATATGTGAGCTAGACCTATTCCATTGTAGGCTATATTTTCACCCTCATGAGCTAAGTTGCGCAGGTGTCCTCTTTGTTTTGTGTAGGTTTTTCTTTGCTCTATGCACTTGCAGAGGCAAAATGTCAGGTATAATTCTGGAATTCAATTTTGAATTAGTTCAAAATTAGTTTATTATCAGATGCTAGGGCATTTGTGGTACTGATAATCTATGCAAAAACTTGGCGCTCATTGGGAGAACACCTAAAATCAAACTACCAACACACTTGATGCAGGACGTTGTTGAAAACTAAATTTTGAAACAAATTGTCTTTGATTTTAGTAGTTAGATAATATTTTGATTTGGGTTTAAAATGAATATCTATTTTTTGTGATTGGGCACACTTATGCATGTGAGCAAACCCACTACTAACACACACCATCCTCTCCCTTGGCTCTTGTGATCCTACATGCAAGAGAAAAGTGTTAGCGACGCTCAAGCTTTTATTTTTTTGGTAGAGGGCTTGCCTCCCCGGTGCCACTTTGGCCAGTGAGAGAGAACACCCCAAGTGATACTTCTTCAACCCACTATATAAATTAAAAAGTTAGGCAAAAGTTGCAACTACTTGGTGAAGTTGTTCTTTCTGACAGGTTCCCTCAATATCCACACTTGTGTGTGATGTGTAAAAATCCTCTTATGAGGATTGAGATAGGCTCTTAAGTGAGTCACTGCTTCATGATATACACCAAATTCCACTAAAGGTGTGCCACTGAGAGCCAAATTGTTTTAGCAACCTTACCTTCTACTTGTTGACTCAAGCATTGTGATACGTGCATGCCGAAAAAACCCCTCATGTACCCTTCAACTTGAGAAAGAAAATTTCTTGAGATCTTTGGGTATTTAGAAATTAAAAGCTTGGTATGCCCAAGAAATGAGTGTCGTGGAGGGGAGATAGTTCTACCAAGCTTCTATCTTTCCAAGTTTGGTGCAATCACGGCAGGAGAGTCCTCAAAGAGAACAGTCCAGATCGTGCAACAAGAGTTATACAACATAAACAACTCAATGTGATGGAGGCAATGCAGAAAAAGACTGTATTATATCATGAAAACCAATTACAAACTATCGACAACATGCGGGCACACAAGATTCGGCTCACAGGCCTGATTACAAACATGCTCAATTACAATATCCAGGCTCAAACAAGAATGCGAGCCAACTCCTTATCTCCTAACCTTATGATTATTCTTCTATGTTCAGATAACTGATTTCTACATGCTTAATTACATTGATTTATATGATCAAGAATGATCTTCATTAGCCTAAGGTAAAACAAATGCTGATTAATAAGATGTAACGTGTAAAACAACAAGGTTGGTCTTTGCCAAATTGGTCCTTCTGAAAAATCCATAGAATGAAGTGTGGACCCAAGGGAAGGTCGACCACATGCCAAGGAACTTTGGAAATAATTAACTAAAGCTCTACAAGCTATGGAATTGATCCACAAGATTCGCCAATAGCAAATAGGTCCAAGCGGTTCTGGTGTTACAAGCCAAAAAACTGTCTCAGATTTCGGAAGCTATAGCTTGCCGAAAAAAGATCCAAATGTCTCGCGGACTTAAGATAAGGTAGATGAACATGTCCATGAAAAAAACCCAACTCCGCAAGATTCGGGGTGCAAATGCAAAGAAACACATAAAGAAATGTTGAAATTGCAAAATGGGAACAAACTGAATGAAAATGTTTTTGGTTGATGCAAGATTGCCAAGAAATAGAGATGCTCCTGCATCAAACATCCAGGGTTATTGAAAAAGTGAGTCCCTCACTTTGCTTGGGTCAGAGGAAAACTAGGATGGTCTACCTCTGCCTGAGAAATCCATGATGAATCTTCAACTAGTCTACCCTTCCACTTCACAAGATACTCTATGTATTGGTTTCTTCGAGTGCTACGCCCAATCCTATTGTCTAAAATGTATTGAATCTGATCTGATTCCCTCCGGAGTATCTACTTCTCCAAGTCTACTCCACTGTCCTCACTGAATTCTACCTCATGGTACTGATGTAGATCTGCAATGTTGAATATAGGTGAAATACCCAAATTATTCAGTAACTCCACTTCATATGCATTTCTGGAACTCAATTTCCTTAATATCTTAAAAGGTCCAAACTTCCTCCTCTGTAACTTATTATAGGTTCTAACTAGGAAGCTCTCTTTTCTCAAATATACCATTACTTCATCGCCAACTTCAAATTCCTTATGTCTTCTCTTCCGATCTGCTTTTTCCTTATACTTGTTGTTCATGACCTCCAAATGTTGTTTGAGTTGAGAATGCACTATCTTTATATGCTCTACAAATTCTTCTCCTTTTGCACTCCTTTTATCTTCATTACTGATGTCTCTCAATTCTGATATGCCTCTGGGGTGTGCTCCGATAACAATCTCAAAAGGTGTTCTTCTAGTACTCCTGTTCATTTAATTATTGTAGGCAAACTCTACTTGTGCAAGGATCAAGTCCCAACTTCCAGTTTTCTCTCCAATTAAGCATCTCAACAAATTTCCCAAACTGTTATTCACTACTTCTGTCTGTCCATCGATTTGTGGCTGAAAAGTAGAACTGAACTTCAAATTTGTCTTCATCTTCTTCCAAAGTGTTCTCAAAAAATATCCAACAAACTTAGTGTCTTTGTCTAAAACTATGATCTTAGTTAATCCATGTAATCTCACCACTTCCTCAAAAAATAGGTAAGTTATATGCACTGCGTCTATTGTCTTCTTACAAGGTATGAAATGTGTCATTTTTGAGAATCTATCTACCATCACAAATATAGAATAATTTCCTCTTTGTGTCTTAGGCAAGCCAAGTATAAAATCCATGCTTATGTCCTCGCAAGGTCTCTCTGGAACTGTCAAAGGCTTATACAATCCAACATTCTAACTGCTACCTTTTGCAAGTTGACAAATTCTACAACTCTAAACAAATTTCCTGGCATCCTTATGAATCTGAGGCCAAAAGTATTCTCAATAATCAATGCCACTGTCTTATCAACACCAAAGTGTCTGGCTAATCCTCCACTATGCTTCTCCTCTATCAAACTCTCCCTCATAGAACTCCTAGGTATACACAACCGAACTCCTTTAAACAACATCTCATCTTGAATGAAATAGTCCAACCACTTACTTCTATCCACCATAACTGATTACTTACAATCTTTCCAAGGTTTTGCAAAATCCAGGTCTTCCTCATAAAAGCTCTTCAATTCTTCAAAACCTAATACCTCCACTCTCATCTCTGTCAACAAGTTCCTCCTTCTACTTAAAGCATCAAAAACTCTATTTGACTTCCCACTTCTATGATTCATAACAAATTTGTAACTCTACAAGAACTCCACCCATCTCATATGTCTTTGATTCAACTTACTCTGACAGTTCAAATATTGCAAAGCTTGATGATTGGTATACAACACAAACTCCTTAGGCAACAAACAATATCTCCACTTCTTTAATGCTTGAACTATGGCATAAAACTCTTGATCATACATATAGTATCTTCTTCTTGCATCATTCAAATTCTCGTTGAAATAAGCTACTGATCTTCCTTCCCGACTTGACACTACTCCAATTGCATTCCCAATTGCATCATAGTCCACTTGAAATAGGTAAAGCCAACACAGGCTGCTTTGTCACCTTTCGCTTTAACAATTCAAAACTCCTATTTGCTCTGGTTGTCCACTTCAAATCCTCCCTATTATTAGGTCCCGGAGACAACTAAGAGGGGGGGGGGGGTGAATCAGTTGTCAAATAAATTCAAACCAAAAAAAACTTAACCAACCTTAATGCTTAATACCAGTAAACCAAACTTTATGTCGGTAGACAGTTTATCAATTAATTGCAGTACAGGTAAAGATTAATGCATGAAACAGAAAGATAATAACATCCACAACACATAACACCAATATTTGTACGTGGAAACCCTGTAAGGGGAAAAACCACGATGGGAAACCTTACCCACAATCAAATGATACTACTGTAGATAGTATGTGTATATGGGGTCTGCACATGCAGAAAGGCCAAGCGCCTAGAGCTCACTGCTCAAACACAAATAGGAGTCACACTGACTACAATTGGATGGTTAATCCAATAATGATGTACTGCTTAAAATAGCATCTTCATATGCTAGATTCAGTACCGGTTCAGTTATGATATGCCTTCACAAAAACCTTGCTTCACCTTCAATTGATGTATGTATGTATAGCTCTACTTATTCTCGCATATAACTTCTTATAATTTCTTTTCCCAATCGCATATCGATCTTACAAATAAGATCTTACATATATACCATAACCTAAGACCAATTTTAGTAGGTCGGCTCTAAAAGATATTACAATAAAATAATTACAAGTAAATCAATAACTGATGCAATATCTGATTCAACATGTCAGCTTAATGCATTTACAATAACAACAAAATCATCTCCAAAGTGTGTCGTACTGATCTAGAATAGATAAGCCTGTCGGTGCTTATTCTGGACCTATTTGCTAGTAACAACAAATATGCAAACACGAATATACCAATGAAAAAATCTCCAAGACAAAGTGTCCAAATGATGTCTTCAACATAACCAAGTGTTTTCCATGTCATTTCAAGTGTCGGTGAACAATATATCCTGCCGGTGAACCAGATACCAGTGACTATGCTTAAGTCTCTTGCTTGCCGATGAACATTGCCAATCCTCCAAAGTGTCAGAGTTGATAAGAGTTAATAGGTGTTGACATCAATGACAAAACCATATCAACATATCCAAAATACCAACAATCTCTAAAAAGAGATCATAACCAGAAATCAAAATTCAGATACAGAGAGTAATCAATCTCTCCCCAAAGTAACAATCTCTCCCCTTTGACATCAAATGCCAAAGCCAATACAAAAACCAGGTTCAAATACAAAATACCAACCAATTCAGTATACCAACTACTCCCCCTGAGAAGTAGCTCTCCTCATCAAAGCCGGAGTAAAAGATTTCTTTGTTAATTTTGTCAGTTGATGACAAACATCAACTTTCTAAGTCTCTACCAGTGGGGGTATGACCCCAAGATGGTCTTTGAGATATTCAAAAGTCTCCTTAGGCAAAGGCTTAGTGAAAATCTGCAATCTGCTCTTTAGTATTCACATAAACCAGTTTTACTTCTTTTGCTTCAACATTCTCTTTCAAAAAATTCAGTTTGATAGAAACATGTTTAGTTTTAGAATGTAGTACCGGATTATTAGATATATCAATTGTTGTTGTGTTATCACAATAGATAGTTATAGGTTCCTTGCATTTTACCTTTATGTCCTTCAACATTTGCTTAAGCCATAATACCTATGTACAGTTAGTTGCTGCTGCAACATATTCTGATTCTGTCGTTGATAAAGATGTGCAACTTTGTTTCTTACTCAACCAAGAAATTAATCTGCTTCCAAGAAAAAATGCTCCGTCGGTGGCGCTTTTTCTATCATCCACATCTCCTGCCCAATTTGCATCTGTGTATGCACATAATTCAAAGTTTTTATCTCTACGATACCATAAGCCAAGATTTGTAGTGCCTTGTAAGTACCGAAAAATCCTTTTTACTGTCGATTCATGATTTTCTTTAGGATTACTCTGAAATCTTGAAACAATACATATTGCATTCATAATATTAGGTCTTGTTTGTGTTAAATATAGTAGGCCTCCTATCATAGATTTGTACCTAGTTGGATTAACAGGTGTAGATTCATCCCTTAGTGATAATTTGTCATTTGTAGTCATAGGTGTGCTTACCAGTTTAGAGTTCTCCATCCCAAATTTCTTTAGTAACTCCTTCAAGTACTTGGATTGACTCAAGAATATACCTTTATCAGTCTGTGAAATCTACAATCCTAAAAAAAATTTATCTCTCCAATCATAGACATTTCAAATTCATGCTGCATTTCAATAGAAAAGTCTTTACATAGTCCATCTTCTCCTCCAAAGATTATATCATCAACAAAAACTTCTATAACTAAGATGTCATCATTAGTCACTTTATAGTATAAGTTGTTGTCAGCATTACCTTTAGAAAAACCAATCTTCAAAAGATATTTATCCAATCTAGCATACCAAGCTCTTGGAGCTTGCTTCAACCCATACAAAGTTTTCCTTAACCTGCAAACCATATCTTTGTTATCTGTCAAAGAAAATTCATCAGGTTGCTCAATGTAAACTTCTTCTTCAAGATCTCTATTCAAAAATGCACATTTAATATCCATTTGATATACTTTGTAGTTCTTGTGTGCTGCAAAAGCCAAAAATAATCTGACTGCCTTAATTCTAGCTACCAGTGCAAAGGTTTCATTATAATCAATTCCTTCTTTATGAGAATATCCCTTACACACTAGTCTTGCTTTATTTTTGATTACCTTGCCATCTTCATTAAGTTTGTTTCTGAATACCCATTTTGTTCCAATTACATTTTTGTCTTTAGGTTGGGGAACTAATGTCCATGTGTTATTCTTTTCAATTTGTTCTAGTTCCTCTTCTATAGCTTTAATCCAGTGTTTATCTTCACATGCCTCATTAATTGATGATGGTTCAATTTGAGAAAAAAGACATACCTCTTCATTTGCCAGTCTTCCTCTTGTCATAACTCCTTGATATTTATTCCCAATTATTTGATTTTCAGAGTGAATCAGTCTTACATACCGGGGTGTCTTCGTTTGTTGTTGTTCCTTAGTTACAGTGGAATTTTCAGATCATACCGGTGTAACTGGATCTTCATTCTGTACCGGTTGGTTCAATGTAGGTTCATTTTTCAGTATCTCTATTGCCGATTCAGAGTCTATATACCTTGAAGTTCCTCTAAACTGTTCATCAATCTTCACATTTGTACTCTCAACAATTTTCTGCAATCTTTTGTTAAAACATCTATATGCTTTGCTCTTAGATGAATAACCAAGAAATATTCCTTCATCACTTCTAGGATCAAATTTGCCAATATACTCATCTCTCCTAATATAGCATTTACTTCCAAATATTCTGAAATATTTAAGAGTAGGAGTAATGCCAAACCATAGTTCATGAGGGGTCTTACCAGTTTCACCTTTGATGTGAACTTTGTTGAATGTATAGACCCTTGTGCTTACTGCCTCTCTCCAATATACATGTGGTAGATTTGCTTCTAATAACATAGTTCTAGTTGCATCCAAGATAGTTATGTTTTTCTTTTCTACAACTCCATTCTGCTGTGGTGTCCGGGGTGCTGATAATTGTCTTCTGATTCCATTCACTTCACAAAATGTATTAAATTCCTTAGATGTGAATTCACCTCCTTGATCTGATCTCAGACATTTGATTTTCTTGTTGGTTTTATTTTCTACCATCACCTTGAATAGTTTGAACTTCCCAAGTGCTTTTGATTTTTCTCTGAGAAAAGTAACCCAACGCATTCTAGAATAGTCATCAATGATTAGCATGAAATATCTATCACCTTGTAAGCTTTTAGTTCTAACTGGACCACATAAATCAGTGTGAATTAAGTCAAGAGCATTATTGGATTTTTCTAGAATACTTTTAAAATATGCTCTAACTTGTTTTCCAAATTGACATTCCTTACATACCGGATTGTGAGGTTTAACAATCTTAGGTAAATCTCTAACTACCTTAGTAGTACTGATTTTCACAATGCAATCAAAATTTACATGACAGAGTCTCTTATGCCATAGCCAACTTTCATCAATATGTGCAATCAAGCATGTCTTTTCATTGTTATTCAAATGAAAGCTATTACCTCTAGTTTGATTACCGGTTGCAATTTCCAAACCAGTTCTGTTCATAATTTTGCATTTTCCATTCTTGAATTGTAACTGAAATCCTTTCTCAACTAATTGACCAACACTCAAAAGATTATGCTTTAAACTTTCAACATAGTAAACATTGTCAGTATTATGCTTACCATCAAGAGATATAGTACCTTTTCCTTTGATCAAACAAGCTTTATCATCTCCAAATCTTACCAAACCTCATTATATTCCTGAAAGTTCAAGAATTTACTTTTATCACCAGTCATATGATGTGAACGTCCGGAATCAATGATCCATTCATCCTTAACTTCAACTTTAGCTGCCAGGGCATGCTCTACCGGTTGAACAGTAGGTGTCAGTTGATCTTCTGTTATAGCAACAAAGACCCATCCATTGTCTGTCGGATCCTCATCAGAATCATCAGTGACTCCTTCATCAGCAATATAATAAGATTTATTTGTATTCTTCTTAAATCTGTATCTCTGATATTTGGGGTTAGGCTTGTATGTTCTTCTAGCTTCTTCTCTTAATCTAGCATGTCTATTAGGCCAACTTGAAGCCATATGACCAATCTTATTACAGTTAAAACATTTAAAGGGTGATTTACCTTCATACTTACTTCCAACTGAACCTTTAGGCATTTTTCTTGCAAATAGTGCTTCAAGTTCTTCAAGTTCTTCATTTTCTCTCCTGCTTTCCTCAAGTTCTCTTGCATAAAAGGCTTTCCAATCAGATTTGTCAAATGATGGTGCAGATGATGTTGATGCCTTAAAAGTTAAATCTGTCTTTATAGTAGCAACATGACCAAATTCCTCAATTTCAAAAGGTGAAAGTTTTCTAATCAATGTGTCCCTAGTTACTGATGTATTAGGCATAGTTCTTAACTCATTTATAGCAGTAACTTTCATTTTGTATGTTGGTGGCAATCCTCTTAAAACTTTTGAAACAATTTCATCTTCACTTAAGGTTCCTCCACAACATTTGATACCCAAAACAATTTCATTCACTCTTTCCATAAAAGCATAAATCCTTTCATCTTCTTCCATTTTCAGATTTTCATACCTGACCCGGAAGCTTTCAAGTTTTGCAATTTTGACTGTGGAATCTCCTTCATTCAATGTTTCCAAATGATCCCAAATAGCTTTAGCAGTAGATCTATTTGATAATCTCGTGATTTGATGATCTGATAATGCGCTCAAAAGTGCTTCTCTTGCTTTGCAATCATTTTCCTCATCTTTTCCTAAGGTAGGTGGATTAGGTTGACTTTGAGTAGGAGCAATAGAGACATTCTTTGTAACATCCCAGATGTCCTTTCCAGCGCAATTCATATGTGTCTCCATCCTGATCTTCCATATGCCATAGTTGGTTCCATCAAGTTTAGGACTGTCCTTCCAGAAATAGTTAGTAGACATTGGATCTCCTCAAGTCGTTAAACTTCTGCAAAAAGAGGACTAAGCTCTGATACCAATTGTTAGGTCCTGGAGACAACTGAGAGGGGGGGGGTGTGAATTAGTTGTCAAATAAATTCAAACCCAAAATAACTTAACCAACCTTAATGCTTAATACTGGTAAACCAAACTTTATGTCGGTAGACAATTTATCAGTTAATTGTAGTACCAGTAAAGATTAATGCATGAAATAGAAAGACAATAACATCTACAACACATAACACCAATATTTGTATGTGGAAACCCTGTAAGGGGAAAAACCACGATGGGAAACCTTACCCACAATCAGATGATACCACTGCAGATAGTATGTGTATACAAATGGGGTCTGCACATGCAGAAAGGCCAAGCGTCTAGAGCTCACTACTCAAACACAAATAGGAGTCACACTGACTACAATTGGATGGTTAAATCCAATAATGATGTACTGCTCAAAATAGCATCTTCGTATGTTGGATCCAGTACCGGTTCAGTTCTGACATGCCTTCACAAAAACCTTGCTTCACCTTCAATTGATATTTGCGTGTATAGCTCTGCTTATTCTCGCATATACCTTCTTATAATTTATTTTCCCAATCGCATATCAATCTTACAAATAAGATCTTACATATATACCATAACCTAAGACCAATTTTAGTAGGTCGGCTCTAAAAGATATTACAATAAAACAATTACAAGTAAATCAATAACCGATGCAATATTTGATTCAACATGTCATCTTAATGCATTTACAATAACAACAAAATCATCTCCAAAGCGTGTCGTGCTGATCTGGAATAGATAAACCTGTCGGTGCTTATTCTGGACCTATTTGCCGGTAACAACAAATATGCAAACATGAATATACCAATGAACAAATCTCCAAGACAAAGTGTCCAAACGATGTCTTCAACATAACCAAGTGTTTTCCATGTCATTTCAAGTGTCGGTGAACAATATATCCTACCAGTGAACCAGATATCGGCGACTGTGCATAAGTCTCTTGCTTGCTAGTGAACATTGCCAATCCTCCAAAGTGCCAGAGTTGATAAGAGTTAATAGGTGTTGACATCAATGACAAAACCATATCAATATATCCAAAATACCAACACCTATCTCCTCTCATTGCTTTTGTCATAGGGCTACAAATTGAACTGAAATTTCTGATAAACTTCTGATAGAAACTAGCCAATCTATGAAATGATCTTACCTCTCTAATGCTTTCCGGTGCAGGCCATTCAACAATTTCTCTTACCTTCTCAAGATCCATCTTCAATCCATCTACATATATCACAAATCCCAAATAGAATAACTCTTCCTTCATGAAACTGCACTTCTTAATGTTTATCAACAACTTCTCTTCTCTTAACCTCTGCAAAACTTGTCTCAAATGCAACATATGTTCTTCCTTGCTCTTATTGAAAAATCAAGATGTCATCCAAATACACAATAACAAACTTACCCAAGAATCTCTTCAATAGCTCATTCATCAATCTCATGAAAGTACTCAGTGCATTAGTTAGTCCAAAAGGCATCACCAACCATTCATACAGTCCTTCATTTGTCTTGAGTATTGTATTCCACTCATCTCCTTCTCTGATTCTGATATGATGATATCCACTCTTCAAATCTATCTTTTTGTAGTACTTGGTCCCACTCAGCCAATCCATTATGTCATTCATCCTAGGCAAGGGAAATTTGTACTTCATTGTGATCTTGTTTATTACTTTAGAGTCAGTACACATCATCCATTATCCATCCTTATTAGGTGCTAACACTGTTGGCACTGCACAAGGACTCAAACTTTCTCTAATCAAAACTTTCCTCAACAATTCTTGCACTTGTCTATTCAGCTCCTCATTTTCTGTCAGTGTCATCCGATGTGCTACTTTATTAGGCAAACTAGCTCCAGGAATTAGGTCCATGCAATGACTGATACTCCTCACAAGGGGTAATCCATCAGGTACATTATCTAAAATAATGTCTCCATGTTCTATCAGCAACTCCTTTATTTCTTCCATTTGTTCTCTTTCATGCTTCAGATTGTCAGTCTTCTTAAGGATTAAGGCAAAACAAACATTCTCATGTATCATTCCATCCAGGAATTTCCTTCCATCCACCAAACAAATACTAGCAATTGTACAAACTTCAGTTTTCAGAGGCTCCTCCAAGGGTAACAAGGTCTGCTTCATCCCATTTGAAACAATAGTGTATATGTTTTTCCTCCCATCATGTATTGCCTACCTATCAAATTGCCAAGGTCTACCCTACAAGATATGACATATATCCATAGGCATAATATCACACAAAACTTCATCATGATAAGATCCAATCTTCAATTTCACCATACATTGTTCACTTACTAGCATCTTATGATCATCATGAATCCACTCTATCTGATAAGGCTTAGGATGCTTCAATTTCTCCAAATTCATCTTATTCACCATCTCCTCTGAAAGAATATTATCTGAACTACCACTATCAATTATAACTTTACAACTCTTACCAGATACTTCACATCTGGTCTTGAAAAAATTCCTCTTCTGCAAGAGCTCCTTATCATCTCTGGTATGACACAAAGCTCTCCTCTTAACCAACAATTCTCCATCTTCTAGTTTATTAGTTGATTCGGTATGGTCTTCTTCTACCAATGCACTACTCTCCCACTATTCTTTGTCTTCCTACATTCAAAGTATGATGTCCTTCTTCTTCGTACTTAAAGCAGGTTACTGTAAACACTCTTTTATCTTGTCTTCCATCTTCTTTTCCATAACCCTCATTCTGTTATCCATCGGGTTCTCATATTTGGTAAAAAATTATATCATCCTTCTGGTATGAACTACCACCCCTGCTAACTTCCTCGTCTTTGTTCTAATATGTATAGAGTCCTCTTCCTCTGGAATAGCTTCTTCCTCCTTGAAATCTTCCACCTCTACCTCTTTGCTTATGCTCGTGTCTTTTTTTCGACTTCTCTTCTTCTTTAAGGGCATATTGCTAATCTTTCTCAACACTCTACAACTTGATTATACTAAGTTCATCTTGTATAGACATCCATAACCCATTCAGGTATCTAACAACTTGCTCAATCACATCATCAGTATGTCTAGATATGATATTCAGCTTGTAGAATTCTTCGGTGTACTCCTTCACACTATATTCCTTCTGTTTCAAATTCTGCAACTTCTGGAATAGATTCACTTAATAATCAACAGGCATAAAATTTTATTTCAACTTACTAACCATCTGCTCCCAAGATTTGATCTTCTTTTTACCTCTTCTCTGTTTATCTACCTGCAAATGTTCCCACCAAAGGGATGCATGACCTTTCAACTTAGTGCAAGTATATCTCACCTTCTTATCTTTAGCGGTACCTTCAAAATTGAAATACTTTTCCATCTTTGTGATCCAATCTAGCAAATCATCCAAATCCAACTTGCTATTGTGTAACCTAGAAATATACTTCAAAAGCGAACCTGTGAGATTGATTAATTTTTCACAAATAACAAGAGATATCTTATGAAATACTCCAAAAGTTACCAATGAAACAAATAAAGGATTTAAAACTTAGAACATTGTACCTTCACTTACTGTCCCATTGTGTCCTATCACCATTTGAACTTGGTTGCAGATATTTTCTCTCAGACTGCACTGTAGTTGCTTCCAAGATAACAACTTGATGAATGGACTGATAACTGGATGTTTGATAAAAGCTAAATGATTGTGTAAAACTATATGAAAATGATTAAGCCAAAGGCACACTTGTAATTTTCTTAGAATGCTTGATTGCTAAAACTCACGTGAATGCAAGATAACTCCTAGATGACTATTAGCTTTAAAATGCTTAGGAAATGCCCTTTTTATAGATTTTCATGTGCAAAATTCCCATGTTGCAGAGATCAATGGTTGAGATTAAATCTTGCAAGATTGATGGCTATGAAGAAATTGGTTGGAATGTGAGAGAAAAAGGAGGAAGATGTTCGTCCTACACATGCAAGATGGAGGAAAATGTGGAAGGATAAGCCAAGTGAAGGCTCACCTTGAATGGAGTTGAAGACTTGAGAGAATATAGGATGGTTGGAGAAGATTTAGGGATGTTGAGACAAGTGGACTCAACTTCCTTCAAAGATGTAGGGATGTTCAAGAGAATATAGAAGAATTGCAAATGTGTGTATGTACACATTATTTCATTTAGGAGATGGAAGTTGAAGATAAATATGGCTATTAATAATTTGTTTAGCCAAAAAATTGTGAGTTGGCAAGATTGAGTGATGTGGAGATGAGGTGAGGTGGAAAAGAAAATTGAATAATTGTAAAATTATTTAATTAATGGAGACTTAGAAGAATGCATAGTGCATGATTAAATATTAAATATTTAATAAGAGTGATATTGAAGAATGACTAAATTAATTAAAATTTTCAATTTAATTATTTAATAGTGGAACTAACATTAAAATGAAATAAATTAATTAAACTTGTCAATTTAATTATTTAATAGAGGAATTAAAATTAAATAAATAATAAATATTTATTTAATTATTCATAGCCAAATCTGAGTGTATACATTTTGCCCCTCTTTGAAATATTGTTGGAACAACATTGTTTCAAAGAAAATCAAGTCTCGATATTTTTACCCTTGTCGATGATAAAATGCCAATTGTGTGCCGCCTCGGGAGATTGATGGTGAAATTTTTGATTGAGTGATGAATCTCACGATAAAATGATATAAAGATTTCATCAAAAAGGCCTCTAGCAATTAAATTTTATTTAAAAAAAATAAAATTGCCCCTCACATGTAAAAATTAATTACCCCCTTAATAAATAAAATAGGTAATTATATTAATCTCATTGGGCCCATTTCCACCTCACTTGCATTTTGTCTTTTTGGAGAGTGAAAGTAGGAGAGTTGACTTGGAGATTTGTGAGCTTGTTGAGCTGTCACCATGGTTGTCCCACATGCTAGCAATTGATTTGAGCGGGTGCGCAGATACCAGAGACCACCTGAGTATGGACCCCCGGTATGTACCCTTGATCTTGCCTTTAGTTTGATTTTGTATGTATTTTTTCAAAAATTTCGCATGGTAGATTAGATCTCAAAAAAAATTCATTTTTTTGCCCTTGATTTGGCGCTTTTGCTAGTTTTTTTAGCGCTTTTATTTCTTTTGCTAGCGCTTTTAGTTTTTTTAGCGCATTTGCTCAAAGTTTTCACGCTTTTGTAGATTATTGTAGCACTTTTATTGTTTAAGCACTTTTACCTAATGTTTTCATGCATATGCTGGTTTGGATAGCGCATACGCACTTTGTGATAGCGCATATGCCATGTTATGTAGCGCATATGTTTTTGTTAGTGCAAATACCCATAATTGTCACGCATACATTATTTGGTTTAGCGCTTTTGCTTTTCTACCTTGTATAATCATGCCATAAGTCAGATTTGGTTGATGAATTGATGATTTTTGAATTGTTGATGTTGGATTTGATGTTGATAAAGATAGATGATTCTCAGATGTGATTGATAGATTGATAACCATGATTGATGGGGTTTTAGATGTGATAGAAAGCTCTAAGAGACCGATCTAGTCTCTGATAAAGAGTGAAATAGAAATTAGGCAACTGAGTACCAATTTTTTATTGATAGGATAGATTGTTTGATAATTGACTTAGACAAAATTGCTTGTATAAACAGGAGGTTTATGATGTACTCCAGTGTCGTGAGCAAATTCTAGTGATGCGACATTTAGTGCTTGAGTTAGATGCAACTACATTGAGACATCTCATGTATATGCCTGATATCAGGATAAACAGGGGATTATTGAGAGCTCTTGCAGAGAGGTGGCATAGCGACCACAACTCCTTCCACCTCCCTACTGGCGAGATCAATATGACCTTAGAGGATGTATATAGGATATTGTGCATTTTGATTGTTGGTGAGCTTGTACATTATGATCACCATAAGTTGGACGTGACAGCAACGTTGAGGACCATTTTTGGAAATGAGTCTATTGATGGCTATGAGATCAGATGGGAGGATATGCTAATGTATTATGACATTCTTCCTTCCATTTTGGCCAGACTAGTTGGAGGATTTATCTGTCCCAATAGGAGATCATGTGGCTTACCTGTTGGATGGGGTCAAATTTTATTGAGCATGATGTAGCACAGGACTAGATATGCATGGTGTGTTTGTGTATTGGAACATTTATATCATGATCTTCACCAGGTCGTATATGATGGCGCAACTAGCCTTTCCACTAGTGTTACTCTCCTACAGGTATGGTGTTGGGAGCATATTGCGATTACTCGGCCAGTGCATGATTGAGTCTATGGAGAGGGACAACCTTACATTTATTTATATTGTGGCATGATTAGCCAACACAAGATGGGTAAGCTTGAGTACTAACGATGGGTTTTGGATTCCATGGATTCTGTAGTTTGAAGGTTGTATGTAGAGTGCGAGCCATGGATGGATGATGCAAGATCATTGCCCTTCAAAGTTATGTAGACCAGATACTTGGTTGGTTGTACTCCATTTGTGATTGAGAGACAACTGATTCAGGGAGTTCTTAGATAGTTTGGTAGGCCACGGGTTGTTGCCTTGTATGCACGGACATACAAGGACATGTGAGATTGGGGTCCTTCACTCTCTTTTGATGTTGCATATGCAGAGTTTATATCTTTACCACTTGTTCCTTATGAGCTGAGACTATATATATTAGATGTTGGAACTACTAAGGAGTATGCTAGATACTTCGCAACTCACCCATTCCCACGTATTACAGATCCAACAGATCCACCACCTAGCTTAGGGGATGAGGATGATGATGAGGATGACCCTCAATGGAGGAGGAGATGGTGATAATAAGGTGGTTGAGGAGGGGATGGAGAGGAGGGAGATGATGGTAGAGGTAGGAGGAGAGGTGGTAGGAGAGGCGACATACCACGTGTTCAGGGTGGACCTTTTGTGCTTAGAGGGTGAGGTCTTCCACCACCTATCAGAGGCAGGGATGCAGGCATGGGCGGAGAGTGAGGTAGACCATTATTAACTAGTCTAGGTAGAGGTGGTGAGAGAGATGGGGGCTGAGGGAGTGGTTCAAATAGAGGCTGAGGGGGGAGAGAGGGGAGAGGTACACCTCTCGATTTTGGGCAGGTTGGTCCTGATCCAGGTGTGCTAGTAGCTCACGGGGGATTTGATGAGGAGAGTTTTGAGGATGATGTGTTGTTGATTGGGTGCGGGATCACTAGGATAGCATAGGTGGATGCTCTGGCAGGTGGAGACACAACAAAGGGACAAGTGGGTGGGGATGGAGAGGATGAGTTGATGCAACAGGATGTGCCAGAGGCACAAGATGATACAGGTGATTTGAGAGCACAGATTGCACAACTCACAACACAGGTCCAGACACTCACCTTAGAGAGGGATACCGCCAATCATGAGAGGGATATTGCTATCAAGAGATATGGGCAGGCAGAGAGTATGCAGAGGCATATTCAAGAGGTTGGTTCTGGATCCCTCTCCGCAGATACAGTCAGAGAGTTGGTACGCCTTGGGAAGGAGATCTCTCATTGGTGCAAATTATATGAGAGTGTGGCTCCTCCTAGTCAGAGAGCATGCAACTATGTGTCTACACAACGACCATCCAGACTACAGACCGAGAGTGGTGGAGTTATGGGACCACCTTGCCGAGACCGAGATCTAGGGGCAGGACCATCTAGTGGAGCAAATCCTTCTCGTCAGAGGCATACAAATTCTGGTGGCAGTGCCACATGATGTATCTTTAGACTTGATTTTCTTTGATGTTGTATCATGGGACCTTGTACACTATTGATGATTTTTTTTTATATCATTGTATACTTGGACATTTTATGATTTATGATGATATGCAGACATTGATGGACTCTGTATGATGTTACTCTATGATGTTTACTTTGTTATTCAAGCAATGTTGTGATAAATTTTTTACATGATCTATATGATGATGATACATGATCTATATGATGTTTATTTATTCTCTACATGCATTGATTATTGGATGATATGACCTACATGCTTTATTTATATGAATAATTTTTTGATGATATTGATTATGATGACATGATTCTATGATGCATTGATGATTCTATAATGCAAAAAATGATGATTTAATCCCTAATTATATGCTCATTTTGATATTTATAATGAAATACTTATCTGATGTGTTATTGGTATGGATGTATATGCATATGACAATGATAGGATGATAGGAAATGATGATAGATGAAATAATGTTTATGCAATACAATACTATCTATAAATGCAAATGTGCCTAATAAATACAATATTGAATCAATGAACTAAATAAATGATAAATGAACTGAAATGATTAACGGGGTTGAACCTAAATGATTAACATGAAATTCACCTAATGATTAAATGAAAGGAATGCAATTAACCGGAATGATTGATAAAATGAACCTAAGTGATTAATAAAATGAACCTAAATGCAAATGTTTTTGTTTGTCCAAGTATACTCAATCATTATTTGTCAGTCGTTGATCATGAATGATATGGATGCTTGTAATGCAAATGATAATGAACACTCAAAAATGAAAATGAAAATGCAAAGACCTACCTAAATGATATTGTCATCTTTTCTGCATTTTGGAATAGTGCTTCAATTCATCATTGAGCTTTTAAAATGTTGTAAGAAAATACAAGCACCTGGGTACAATTACACCAAGATGACCTAAGTATTTCTTACATGGATTTTGATTTAGCAAGTTAATACAAGCATATAGGTATAAGGAACCAAGATGACCTGAGTATTTCATGCATAACAGACAAGGATTATCCCCTTCCATATATGACTCGACATGTCCTCGATGATCTTTTGCCGATCATGTCCTTAGACAAGTACATATATTACTAAGAGATAAACCACAAACAATAGACAAATAAAATAATCATCCCCCCTCATAGCTCCTCTAGTCTCAGACATCATCGAATTACATAGGGAACATGATTAACGAAAATCAAGATACAATCATTGAATCATGCATGTCACATGTATGTTCTCTTAGTCATAACAGCTATAATCATCCTGATTAATGATTGTTGATATGTTTTATCACTTGTTTTTTTATTCTGCTGAAGTTTGAGTTTCATGATTCGACTTTGTCTACGTCCTGATTTTATTTTGCTTTGTTGTCTCACTGCTTGTTGTCTATTTCAAAATCTAAATTGTTCTTGGTTTTTCTAAGTTTTCTGATGTTTTCATTTTTCCAAGTTTTCAATGTTGCTCCCAGCTAAGTTCAAGATTTTACCCTCGGCTAGAAACAAACTTTATTATGGATATACAACGATGATCAAAACATGGTGAGACGGTTGCGCCTAATTATGTACAAAAGGCCTTATTATGAATATACACAGATGTGATGGATGGATGCGGAGAGAAATGCGAACTCATAGATAGAAAAGCCAATAGACAAATAGTGCCTGTTGCCAGGTTTTCACCATCTGTTTTTATTGCATTTTCCAATATATTTGATTTTTTTCACTGTTTTTGTATTTTCCTCTTTTATGCATTTTCACTTTTCTAGATTTTCTATTGCTTCAAACATAGAACTTTTTCAAGTGCATGGTATTGATTAGCTCTTCAAACCATTCCCCCTTTGGTGTAGATAACCTATAAGATCTAGATCCGTATACAACTATGATGACATAAGGACCCAACCAGTTTGGTTCAAACCTCCCCTTTTTCTCTCTATCTTGTTGGTTGCATGGATTTTCCCTTAGAACAAGATCTCCAAACTAAAATACTCTAGTCTTAACTTTATGATTTTAGCTTCTCCCCATTCTTTACTGATATGATTTTAAATGATCAGAAGCATTTTGGCGACACTCTTGTAGCAATTCAAGCTCTTGCAACCTTGATACTCTTTGTTCCTCATCTAGAATGAGTCCCTTTAGTGACACGTGTAGAGAAGGTGTCTCTACTTCAATTGGTAAGATTGCTTCAGATCCATACACAAGGCAATATGGAGTTGTTGTAGTTGGTGTACGAATGCTAGTGCGATAAGCCCATAGAGCGGGATTCAATTGAACATGTCAGTCCCTACCAGCCTCATTGACTGTTTTCTTAAATATTTTGAGGATTGTCTTGTTGGATGCCTCAGCTTGACCATTAGTATGGTGTCAAGAACCGATGTTGGATTTGAAATCGCTCACATAGTTCTTGCACATCTTGATTTTTGAATGGTCTTCCATTATCAGTGATAATAGAGATGGGAATGCCATAGCAACAGATGACGTAATTAAGGATAAAAGATGCAAATTTTTTTCCTGACACTGTTGTTAAAGGCACCGCTTCAATCCATTTAGTGAAGTACTCAGTTGCAGTCAAAATAAACTTGTGTCCATTTGAAGATGAAGGATTAATATTTCCTACAAGGTCCAATCCCCGTTGAGAAAACAACCATGATCCTGCCAAATGATGCAATTCTTATGCCGGTTCATGAATAATATTGTCGTGAATCTAACATTGTTTGCACTTTTTAATATATGTGAAGGAATCTCTTTCCATAGTGGGCCAATAATACCTCAATCGAATGAGTTTCTTAGACAGTGTAAGACCACTTGAATGTGTGCCACAAATACCTTCATGGACTTTGTTTAGATATTTTTTGGATTCTTCACGTTCGAGACACCTTAAGAGAGTGTTATCCAAACCTCGTCTATAAAGGATATCAACAATAATGGTATAATGGGCTGATTGATGGATAAAGTTTATCTTTTGATTTCGGGATAGGTTTGGGGGAAGGATATTGTCTTTTAAGTATAGATAGGTTTGGCTATATAGCAAGGCATCAGTTCTAGATATACTATAGACGATTTGGACATTATGGGAATCAAGGGAAGGATAAAAGATTTCTTCCACCAAGAATTCATAACACTCTTGATTCTCTCGAGTTCGTATAAGAGATGCTATTGTAGCCATGACATCTGCTGGTTTATTCTCATTCCTTGGAATCTGAACAAATGTGATTTCAATAAAGTATTCCTTGAAATCTTCAACCAGTTTCTTGTAGGGCATTAGTTTACATTTGATATTCATCATTTATCTGGTTGATAATTAGCTCTGAATCTCCATATACATGTAGCTCTTTGATATTCCATTCAATAGCCATCTTGATCCCAATGATTAGCGCCTCATATTCTATAGTATTGTTTGTACATGGGAAGCACAACCTGTATGATTTAGGAATAGTATGACCCTAAGGTGTTATGAATAAAATCCCTACACCCGATCCATGTTGTGTGTAGGAGCCATCAAAGATCAGATCCCAAGCCTTTGTACTAATAGTGAGGACATTTGCATCAAGAAACTCAATATTTAATGGTGCATCATCGCATAGGTGTGCTTCAACTAGTTGATCTGCAATCACTCGTCCTTTTATAGCTTTTCGATCAACATACTCAATGTCAAACCCACTCAACACCATGACCCATTTAGCTAGTCGATCTATTAATGTTGCCTTGCTAAGCAAATATTTTTGAGGGTCAATCTTTGCAATCAGTGTAACAAAGTGTGTGAACATATAATGTCCCAACTTTTGGGTTGCGAATACCACTGCCAGGCATGTTTTATCCACTGTTGTGTAGTTTAACTCATAGCCAACCAGGGTTCTGTTGATATAGTATATTACCCTTTCTTCCGTTCAATGTCATGTTGTGCCAGGAGAGATCCTAATGGTACATATGTAGCTAAGATGTAGAGCAATAAGGGTTTTCCTTTAATCGGTGATGCTAACACTGGTGGATTTACCAAGTATTCCTTGATTTGTGTGAAAGCTCCCTCACATTTGTCATCCCATCTGAATGGAACATTTTTGTGTAACAAGTGAGTAAATGGATGACATTGATCAACTAACTGAGATACAAACCTTCTTATTGATTGCAATCTCCCTTGCAGAGAACACAATTGACTGATATTCTTTGGAGATTCCATTTCCATTATAGCTTATACTTTTGCTGGATCAACTTATATGCCACGAGCAGATATGATATACCCTAGGAGTTTACCTGATGTAACTCCAAAAGCAAACTTCTTTGTTTTTATTCTTAATTTATATTGTCCCAGTCTATCAAAAATATTGTCTAGGATCTCCAAATGCTCTTCTTTGTTATGTGACTTTGCCAATATATCATCCACATAATCTTCCATGAAAGTGTGCAGGGGAAAAAGTGAGACTAAGTATGGAAACCCTAATCCCACTCTCATACACACTCATGGAATACAAAAGAACCTAGGGAGGTAACACATGTCGACTACTTCTTATGAGTAAGAGAGAGTCATGGATTACCTCTTAGGTTTTCTATTCCTTTTCTATAAATGAGAGAGAGGAATGATGCAAAATGCAATCTAACCTAGAATGCAAGTAAGCAAGCAAACCCTAATCTAAGAATGTAGATCAAAGAATAACTGATACAGTGTTGAAAATTACATATCAAAAGGCCAAATAAGAGGTATACTTGTGTCTTAAATCTGAGAAAAAATTTCTGGGACCAGGGTGCCATGCCACTGTCCCGGTTCTCCAATTCTAGAGCTGCAACTAACAAGAGGGATTTTGGAGCCTGCAAAATGTTGTTCTACCAAGTCCTGCTGACAGAGGACAGGACCATGGTACCACACCACTATCCTGGGCAGGACCAGGGTGCCATGCCCCTGTCCTTGGGGTTTTTTCTGAGATCTGCAACCCAAAACTGTCCTTGTGCGCTCTTCCGGTCCTGAAATTTCCAACGACGCTTGGATCCGAACCTGTACCTGAAGCTGAAAAATAGGGTTTGCGGTGGCTATATAGGGTTTTTCCCTAGTCAAACCCCTATGTTGGTGATGTCCACCTCCACAAATAGTCGATAATGTCCAAAAAATGTGTGTGCAAGAACCTTGTGTGTGTGCAAGATCTTAAAAATGAAAGTAAACAACCTAGAACAACCCTAAAGAGTAAACCCTAATTGTGTATAATTTACAAAGCAAATGCTCTAAATCCATAATGAAAAGTGATCTAAAAAATGAATATGAATCAAAATGAAGCTTATGCAAAGACATGAAAATAACATGAAACCATACCCAACCCCAAGGGAGAGGTACAAGCCAATAGTCAGTTGGTGATCTCCTATTGTTCTTCTACATCTTCAAAAGCCCCCAATTGATAAAATGATGCTTGATGAATGTTTGATGGATGAATGTTGAATGTTGTTGAAGACTTCAAAGATCTACTCTTTCACTGCAAAGAAGGCTCTAATGCTCCAAAAAAACCTTCTCTTAGATTCTTAGAAGAAGACCCCTTCAAATCAAGAAAGAGAGCTCTTAAGTATGAAACCCTAGATATTAATTTCACGTTTAGGCTGACCTAGGATTTTAATTTCTCACTGATATTTTGGGGTTAAGCATTATTATATCATAGGATTGTGCTCCCGAAATTTTGGGGAAAAAGTTGCGGACCATGTGCAGTCCTGCCATGGTCCGACCAACTTTTCACCAAATTTTTGGGCCCGTTAGATATGATGATATTAGAGTGCATCCCAAAGTTACAACTGATTTTGAGATGTTTTGATATGCGAAATCAGGCCTAAATAGTCAAAATAAGACATAATTAGGGTTTATGATTAAATGATTCATTGGAGGAATAAAATGAAAAGGGGCACGCTTAGGATAAAGGGCCCAACTTTATAACATGTAAGGTGATGAAACATGACCTTAGATTTAATTAAATTAATTAATTAAATGCTTAAAGGGGAATTAGAAATGCAAGATGCAAGACACACTCGGGCGGGTGCTAACCTAAGTGTGAAATTGTATCACCCTAGCAAGGGTGTACAATTTATGACACTACGGAAAGTATGTATCATATCATGAAAAATGGTCATCATAGCTCTTTGATATGTGGCTCCTGCATTCGTGAGCCTAAATGGCACGACATTCCAACATAAAGTACTCCAAGGGTATGTGAAAGTTGTTTTCTCTTGATCCTCGGGGGCTATCTTGATCTGGTTATACCCCTAGAATCCATCCATTAAAGAGTTCATTTGATGTCCTGCTGTGAGATCTACAATAATATCAATACTTGGTAATGGAAAGTCACCCTTTGGGCATGCTTTGTTCAGGTCCCTGAAATATGTGCACACTCTGATACTTTTGTCTAGTTTTGATACAGGCACAATAGTTGACGCCCATTCTGGATATGTGATTGGTTGTATGAACCCTACATATGCGACTGGTCGTATGAACCCTACATCTAATAGTTTCTTCAATTCTGCTTTGTCAAGAAGAGCAATATGAGGATGCATCTTTTTGAGTTTCTATTTAACTAGTTTGGCTCCCGGAGCGGCATTGAGATGATGCATAATGAGATCTAAGTCAAGTCATGGCATATCATCACATGACCAAGCAAATTGGATTTGTCTTTTCTTGAAGAACTTGATAAAGTCTTCTCTTTCTTGTTCTAATAAGGATGTTGTAGGATGAAGAATCTTAGGACTCTCTAGATTATCAATATTAATTGCCTCTGTAGGTTCTATCATAATAGTTGATCTCTCTTAAAAATATTCTGGTAGAGTGTCAAATATTTCATCTTCTAGCGCCTCAAGGAGGTTTTCACCATCATATATGTCCTTTATTTTATCTTTTGACTGATCTAATGTTGCCATAAAATGGTTTTCAACATTAGACCTTCTTCTTTGTTTTATTATTTCACTTTTGCGACTGGAAGATTTGACACCCTCCTGACTATAAGAAGCGTTATTTGATTCACTGGTGGAAGCTCTCTTTGGTGTTACGAGTTCAATGACATTAAGGTATACGGATATGACATGGTCATTTGGGAAGGTATCAACTTCAACGAGTTCAGTATTGTCCCATTCAATGAGTTCTGGATGGACTAAGGGTAAATCGTCTACTTGATCAGTCCCAAAGGTCTCAATGGTCATCACATAGTTGTCAAAGTTTTTGGGTGTGTCAGTTGAGTAGGATTTCACTCTCTTCGGGAAATACTCTCCTGATCGTTCTCCAATTAGCTCTGGTAAAGTTAGAATGAGTAATTTGTGATTCACCCTCTAGTGGTCTATTTGCTGATGTTTGTCCCTCAAATGAATGGATCATATCGACATGTATATCTTTTGGATAACACACCCCTTCAGAAGATATCTCTGCATTTGAGTCAGTTTTATTGATAGCTTGTAATTGACATATTTGAGTAGCTTCTGCTGATTTTCTTGCCATTTCCTTCTTTCATACTTTGCTTCCTCTGGACCGATTTTTTCTTTTGTTAAGCTTGCTATCAGTTCTTCTTGACTTCTTCCCATTTTTGGTACTTGTTGATTGGGGATTGATTTGAATTTTGTATCATTTTATTTTTTTGATTTTTGATTATTGACTGCTTCTATTATTCCTTCTTGTTTTTTCTTGTTTTCTTCCTCTTGTTTTCCAGCATGTTCATCTTTTTGTTTGGTGGAAGATGTTTCTTGCTTTATAGTAACTTGCTTATTCCCTAAGCTTGTCATATCTTCATTTTGTTCTCCTGACAAATCAAATTGTGAGATTGGATCCCACTCATATTCATGTGAGTTTGTTTCATAATCACTTTCTAATTATTATGCCATTGTATCTAATAGGGATGTTATATGGCGAGAAGAGTTTGCAGATAATTGATACAAGTTTTGTCGCCTGTTTTGATTCAGGTTCTGTACTTGCTTGCACTGTTTGGATCTATTAATAAGAAGACTCTTCCCTTTGAATGGTGAGTTCCTCTTGTTGTTGTTCATATTCTTCTTCCCTTTGTTTTCTAACTGCTTCTTTAGTTGCTTGTTGTTGTGTCAATTCTTGTGATGATTGTTCCCTTTGTGTTGTTTTCCTTTTTTGTTGATGATGTTGGTGATCTTGACTTTGTGTAGGTTGAGTATGCTGGCCATACCCAAGTCCAGATTTTTCATAAGCTTGTTGTGTGTGAGGTTGGATAGGTTCTATGATGCCTTCTTGATGCTTGCCAATAGGGCCTTTTCCTTTGTATCCCATTCTTTGCATGATTTTGAATCCATTACCATATTGTTATATGGGAATAGTAACCTCTAAAGCTATTGCTTTGACCTCTTCTTCATCCTTATATAACCAATTAAGAATGTCTTTGTCTTCAGCTTCTTCTAATAATGTCCCAGCTCTAACAAATGCTCCATCAAATTTTTGAAGAGATTTTTGTGGGCTTTGTGATTGTGAATTTGTTGGTTTTCTATAAGATTTTGCAGAAGGTGGTAAAGTTTGCAAAGAATACTTTCCCATTCCTTCATCATTCAATTTCGCTTTTTATCAAAAATTTCTAAGGTTGATGTGAATCATGTCTCTTGAGATGTCACAATAGGAGCGATTGCTTCTCTGTTATAAGGCATTGTTTTTTATTAAGGTAAAAACAGGTTTTGAAGGGACCCCGAAACCCTTTACAAAAGGAACTTAAAGGATATAACGTTTAAGAAAACAGAAGGAACAAACCAACAAAAAGCCAACAAAAAACCATAGAAAACTAGCTAAAGCCCCAAAAAGCCAACAAAAACCAGCTGAACCCAAGGAATAAAACTAATTGATATTTTTTAGGGCATAAGCTAGGGTATTGCTAATCCCATACAAGTCTTTGATATTTTCCCTAAGAATAGGGATATCCTTAGTAGAAGTAGCCACAACTTTCTTGACACTTGCCCTAGTCCTCTTAGCAACACCACCTGGAGTAGCTTCCCCATTGCCAATCTCTATAGTTTCTTCATCCATGTCAAGGTCCACCACCGGTTTAGGAGAGCTGGAATTATCGAGGACCACCAATTATAAGGCATTGTTGCATCATGAGCTGGTTTCAGATTGTTGCAATATTGAGTTGAGTCTGCTATAATTGTTATCTCTTGTCCATCATAGGGAAATTTTACACATTGATGATAGGTTGATGGAATTTCTTGCATATCATGAATCCATGGTCTGCCCAGGAGAATGTTATAGGATAAATTCAAGTCCAAGACTTAACAATTGTATCCTTTTGAACTGGTCCTATTTTGATTGGTAAAACCACTATTCCTTTGGAGGAACGTTCTTCTTCATCATAGGCCTTGATTGTTATTCTCTTTCTAAGATACACTACATTTTCTAGAAAAACCCAAAGCTTTTGCCAAACTCAATGCACAAATATTCAAGCCCGCTCCTCCATCTATAAGAACATGTTTGATCCGTGTTTTATGAATAAGCACTTCAATGTGTAGTAGAGCATTATGAGGATGTTGCAATGATACATCATCATGTTTTGTAAATGATAAGAAATGAGGGGCTATGAGATGTCCCGCCATGTTTTGAAATCGATCAACATCCAAATCCTTAGAAATTGTTGTTTCTACTAGAGCCTTTTCCAACATCTCCTTATGCATTGGTGAGATTTTTAGGAGCTCTAGGATCTGTGCGGGTGTTTTCTTCAATTGATCTACTAAGTTATACTGCCTCGAAGTAGAGGTTGTCTCATTTATTACACCCAAGAATGTTACCTTAGCCTTACTCTAAGTAATGACATGCACTATTTCTAAGGGTATTTTATCCTTAACAATGATGACATTAACTATATTATCATATGCATGCGCATGATTTACCTTTTTCTTTTCCTTTGTCATCCTATGTATTTGAGGTTCCACCCTTTTCATAGTTAGGGAGTGGAGTTTTGAAGGCTAAATGTGATTCATTTATTTTGTGGCCATCCACTGTGATAACCTAATTGTCAATTAAATATTGGATAAGCCTTTGATAATCGTTAGTTTTATGTCCCTTGTTTCTATGGAAATCACAAAAAATGGCTGTCATTCCACCATGTTTAATCTTGGGCTCAAAATCTCTTGCTTCTGGTAATGTAATTAACTTGTTTGCAAGAAGGATTTTTAAAGCCAATTCCAATGGTTCCCCGATGTTGGTAAACTTTATGCGAGCATTGGAAAAGAAAGGTTTTGGTTTAAAATTATCTTGGTTATTCACTAGTGCTCGACTTGAGAGATTGAAAAAGGGTTGTTGTGTTTTAACATCATTGTTATCAGGTACTCCCTCATTAGCAACATTTTTGTTCTTTGTCCAAAATTTTGGTTTATCGATGTGGTTGTGATTGTTGTTGTTGTTGTTGTTGTTGTTGTAGAGTTTTAACTCTCCTTTCTTGACCATATCATCCTCTATTTTTAAACCATTTTCGATCATCTTTGCAAAACTAGGAGTACATTGTAATTTGAGTGCATAACTCATTTCACTGGTAAGATTGTCAATGAAGATGTCCATTTTCTCTTGATCTGGCACTGGTCTAGGGTACCTATTAAACAATTGTCTCCATCGTTGTAGAAAGACCATGAAAGATTCCCCATTCTTTTTCTTGATGTTACATAAATCCAACATTGTTATCTCATGTTGTATGTTATATGAGTATTGTGAGATGAACATGTTCACAAGATCCTCAAACGATCTAATCCCAGGTGGTAATTTAGAGAATCATTCCATTGATTGTCCACTCAAACTTCTGGGAAATAAATGCACGAGATAAGTTTCATTGTATGCAAATTCCATACTCATGGTACAAAATTCCCTAATGTGATCTTGAGGATCTATTTTCCCATCAGATTTATCATATTTTGGGATCTCACAATATTGTGGGAATGGTATCATGTTCAAGCTCTTGTCAAAAGGATATGGGCAGATATCCTCCAAGGAGTATCTTTAAGAACTCGTTCCATTCTGCATATCCTATATTTGTTGTTGTAAAGTTTGCATTTGTTGAGTGAGAGTTAAAAGAGGATTATCAACATGGGTTCTCCTTGTATCCTCGTGGGTTCTTCTGTCACCATGATCCCTTCTTGTTTCATCTTGGTTCCTTGTGGTATCATCATGGTTTCTAGTTGTATCATCCTGATCTTCTCTAGCATCACCATTCACCCAATTTATGTTTTCGTCATCTTGGTCATTATTGTGTTGAGTACGACTTGATTCAACATCTTGTCTCAAGAATCCTAGATCAAAATTTTGAGGTAATTTAGCCCCTGATTTTGCCAACATCAAGAAGTATTTTTTTTTTTGGGTTTCTAACATTCTTTCCATCATTTTGTCAAATTTAGGATCTTGTTGAAGTTCTCTAATGGTTACATTAATTTCTTCTTCTTCTTCTTCTTCTTTATCTGAGTATCCAAATTGATGGTAAGTGGTATTTTCCTTTTCCATTTCTTGTTGTCATTTCAATTGCTCGTGTTGAGCTCTAGTTCAAACTGGCATTGAATGCATTCAAGGTGTGTCTCAATAGGTGATCAATTGTTCAGGTAAATATGCTAAGTTGATTCTACCACCTCTATTGGTACGTTGAGATAAAGCGTCTCTTTGTTGAAAGGCACGTGCTTGTAAGGTTTCTTCATCAAACTCCATTCCACAACCACGTAGATAGTTACGAAAACAATGTAGGAATAGCGGTGTTTTAACAAAAGTTTTTGGTTTATGTATAGAAACTTTCTCTTTTTAAAGAGTGCTTTATAACTAAGTTTCCTCTTTTTGAGATGACACAAAATTGTCGTACAAGTATTGTGATAATTTGCAAGTTTTTAATCCTAATGAGAGTGCAAATTTTGTGAAATTTTGATATAACCAAGTTAAAAAAGGAACAATATATCCAATGCAAAGAACAAGGTTATTTTGATCAAGCTTTGTAGTTTCATGATAAAGGATGATATATCTTGATAATAAACTATGTTTGTAAGATCAATTTATCAAAGATAAGTGATTATGCACTTTAGAATGTTGGATTTAAAACTTGTTGAGATGAATACTTGTATAGACCTTAAGTGTGATATAGATTTATATGCATATTGCTCAAGAAACCTATTTGTTTGACTAGTTATGAAATTTGTGACAGTTGAAATGAGATCTTCTAAAAAATGGGTATCCAAATCCGTTTTCAAAATTTTATGGTGACTAGTGGAAGTACCCTTTGTTTTGAATGTGCTAAAACAAATGCGCTACAAGATTTGACAAATGCGCGACTCTGCAGTGTGTATGCATTGTTAGGTTTAACAAATGCGCTACTATTTAACAAATGCGCTACCAAATACCACAAATACACTAAAAGGTTTTGTATATGCACTACACTGTTGTTCAAATGCGGTTTTCTGTGTTGTAAATGCGTGATTCTGTGTTTTTCTTTACAAATCTTCAATTTTTTGTTGTTTTCAAAAGAGATGATTTTTCTGTTTTGATTTGAGAACGTAACACAAACACAACAGACACAATGTTTGGAAAATAAAACTGAAAAGACAAGCACAATTCTTATGGTAGGCTAGGACAATAGTCGTTGAATCTCACGTGAGTTTCCTCGAGGCTACACTATTCAAAGCAAATACTTAGACGCTTGACCCCACTGGCTCCACTCCATGACACTCACTTCTCCGAGGCAGCCAAGCATTAGTTCCCATGAAAACTCCTCATGGCAAACTTTGTATGTCTACTAAGAACCATTTGTGTGTGAGTCTGATTAGAGGTCTGACCTCCTATACCAACAACTAGAAGGATTTTGGCTTTTATACAAGAGAGATTTTAGTAAGGGCATCCGGTCAAGTGGACATACATGCAGCATGTTATGCTCCGTTAAGGAAGGCCTCCCAGCCTATATAGGTTACGCTCTATAGGGTTTATGGGGAGTCATAACGTCGATATGGACTAATCAACACTTGTTGCCTGTAACTTTTGTTACAAACACAATTTATTTATAGTGGTTCCGAAGATATTGTCTTTAGCCCGTTACCACTTGGGTCATTCCCTCTCACTGGCCCTATTGGCAACTCGGGAGGTAGGCCCTCTAAAGGTTACACATTAAAAATGCGTCCGGTTTTCTGATTACCTGGTTGAGGTGAGAGCATACTAACTACCACTTTGCAAGCACAATGAACACTCAATTAATTAACCATCTAAATTAGTCTAAGTGCAACTATTTAAAGAAAACACAAATGCAAGTTGCATGCTTTTAATTAACCCCTTAATTAAGCTATGTGAAGCAAAAAAATGATCAATTACTAAACCCCTAGTTAAACTAGATGTGAAAATGCATGAAAAACACCTGCAAAACCATTGGTTAGTTGTTTGAAAGATTTTGTTTTTGACGGTTGAAAAGCTGCAAGTGTTAGATAACAGCCTGTTTTGAATTTTTTTTGCAAACTATCAAAACATATGCACTACCCTAATCTTCAAATGCGTTAGACTGCGTTACATATGCGCTAAAATGTAACAAATGTGTTATTAAATCTAGCAAATGCACTATTAAAATTGACAAATGCGCTACTAGATAAAACGAATGCATTGTATAAAGTCACAAATGCACTAAAAAGGCTTACAAATGCGTTAAAAAAATGAGTAAATGCACAACTTTGCTAAACCTGTGATAATGAAAGGCAAAAGATAGAAAGTGAGGCCCGAGCCCCACAGTAGGCGCCAAAATGTGTAATGTACAAAATATACTTCAAAATTGAACCTGCAAGATTGATTAGTTTTTCACAAATAAAAAGAGAAATCCTACAAAATACTCCAAAAGTTACCAATGAAACAAATAAAGGATTTAAAACTTAGAACATTATACCTTCACTTACTGTCCCATTGTGTCCTATCACCATTTGAACTTGGTTGCAGATATTTTCTCTCAGACTGCACTGTAGTTGCTTCCAAGATGACAACTTGATGAATGGACTAATAATTGGATGTTCGATAAAAGCTAAATGATTGTGCAAAATTATACGAAAATGATTAAGCTAAAGGCACACTTCTAATTTTCTTATAATGCTTGATTGCTAAAACTCACGTGAATGCAAGATAACTCCTAGATGAATATTAGCTTTAAAATGCTTACAAAATTCCCTTTTTATAGATTTTCATGAGCAAAAATCCCATGTGGCAGATATGAACGATTGAGATTAAATCTTGCAAGATTGATGGCTATGAAGAAATTGGTTGGGATGTGAGAGAGAAAGGAGGAAGATGTTCCTCCTACACATGCAGGATGGAGGAAAAGGTGGAAGGAGAAGCCAAGTATCAAAAGGCTCACCTTGACTGAAGTTGAAGACTTAAGAGAATATAAGATGGTTGGAGAAGATTTAGGGATGTTGAGACAAGTGGACTCAACTTCCTCCAAAGATGTAGGGATGTTAGAGAGAATATAGAAGAATTAAAAATATGTGTACGTACACATTATTTCATTTAGGAGATGGAAGTTGAAGATAAATATGGCTATTAATAATTTGTTTAGCCACAAAATTGTGAGTTGGCAAGATTGAGTGATGTGGAGATGAGGTGAGGTGGAAAAGAAGATTAAATAATTGTAGAATTATTTAATTGATGGAAACATAGAAGAATGCATATTGCATGATTAAATTTTAAATATTTAATAAGATTGATATTGAAGATGACTAAATGAATTAAATTAATTAAACTTTTCAATTTAATTATTTAATAGGGGAATTAATATTAAAATGAATTAAAAATTAATTAAACTTGTCAATTTAATTATTTAATAGAGGAATTAACATTAAATAAATAATAAATATTTATTTAATTATTCATAGCCAAATTTGAGTGTATACAACTATCATAATACGGTGAGGTAAAATGTGGTTTGGTAAAATGCTCTTATAAACCTCTCTTCAACTGGGTCATTCGCCGATGGATTTGCTCCTTATTCTCCAACTACTTCTTCTTCCTCGTCATCACTCACATCTTCAACATGTCGACCTCTTCCTTGGGTCGTTTCAACAGTTTCCAATCGGGATGCAATTCCTCTTAACATTTCCATCACAACAGGGTCTGAATTTCCACACACTCCAACACCTCTAGCATTTCTTCAAGCCATCTTCACACAAGTCCTCTGCAGCTGTAGGTTGTATCCTCAAATTCGCCACCCCGCAACAAAGTTTTCTAGGACTAAGCAATCTCCAGAATAAAAACTTGCTTTGATACCACTTGGTGTAGTCACGATAGGAGATTCCTCAAAGAGAATAGTTCGGACTGTGCAACAAGAGTTACATAGTAGAAACAACTCAATGTGATGGAGGCAATGCAAAAATAAACTGTATTATATCATGAAAATTAATTACAAACTATCGACAACATGTGGGCACACAAGATTCCGCTCGCAGGCTTGATTACAAACATGCTCAATTACAATATCTGGGCTCAAGCAAGAATGCAAGCCAACTCCAGATCTCCTAACCTTGTGATTATTCTTCTATGTTCGAATAACTGGTTTCTACATGCTTAATTAAATTGATTTATATGATCAAGAATGACCCACATCGACCCAAGGTGAAACAAATGCCGATGAACATGATGTAACGTGTAAAACAACAAGGTCGGCCTTCGCCAAAGAGATCCTTCCGAAAAATCCATAGAATGAAGTGAAAACCCAAGGGAAGGTCAACCTAATGCCAAGGAACATTGGAAACAACGAACTGAAGCTCTACAAGCTATGAAAATGTTCCGCAAGATTCACAAATAGCAAATAGGTCCAAGCAGTTCCGGTGTTCCAAGCCAGAAAATTGTCTTAGATTCTGGAAGTGATAACTTGTCGGAAAAAGATCCAAACGTCTCACGAACTTAGGATATGGTAGATGAACATGTCCATGAACAAAGTCCAGCTCCGCAAGATCTAGGGTGCAAATGCAAAGAAACGCAGAAAGAAATGCTGAAACCACAAAACAGGAACAAACTGAAAGAAAATGTTTTTGGTTGACGCAAGATTGCCAAGAACCAGGGATGCTCCCGCATCACAATTGAATGTGGTATTCTGGGCAAGGGGATTCAACAAGTATTGTCCCAACCAAACTTTAGGTTCATAATTGAATGTGCTTTTATTTTATGTAAAAAGTCATATAACCATTTTGTCTTTTGTGTTTGTTGACAAATCAAAAACATTATTTCAAAACAAAGGTCACACATCAAAATGAAGATTCACACCAAAACAAGGTCACGAACAACCTTGGTCACAAGATTCAAACAAAGGTTTCAAAAGTTCAAACTTGTCTCAAACTATATGCAAATTCAAAAATATAAAATATGAATATGAATAAAAATAATAATTTTAAAAAAATTTAATAATAAACATATTAAGATAATAATTATATTTAAAAGTGGGTTCACCCTGTAGTGCAATGATAGTTGCAAGATCGTGTTGATACGGTTGCCTCAGTTCGAATCTTCGGAACATGCTTGGTGTAGATAATCAATTTATGTTGGATGAGAAAGGATGATAGCACATTAGAGGAAGCGGCTTGGAGAAAGTCGGTTGGCACGATAGGGAAGGACTGAATGGTTACAAGGAGATAAGTTGGAGGATGGTACGAAGACCATGTTAAGAGTAAATGTGAACATTGAGGTATTAATACTTCAAAACCCTAAGTAGGAGGGACTACATGGTAGATTGCATGGAGGACGAGAATGATTCAAGAAGGTGGAGTTGAACACAGTAGTTGTGGTGGAGAACAAACCTCACAAACGGTTGGCAGTGGAAGGTTATCAGAGAAGTAGGAGAGACAAGGAGTAGAGTGAAGAGATAAGGGAATAGAAAGGAGAAGGAGTGATAAGGAGAAAGGAGAGATAAGGGGAGAGTAAGGAGAAAGGAGAGATAAGGAGTGGAGATTTAAGGAGATGGAGAGAGAAGGGGAGAGAAAGGAGAAGGAGTGATAAGGATGACATGGAGTGATAATGATAGGAGAAATAAGGAAGTGAGATGGAAGTGACTGAGGAAAAAGGATGATTCAAAAATATTCTAGGGTTAATCTCAGCATCTGAGGATGAGGTCCCTAAAAAATGTGGCCTCATAGTTGATAACTCTAGTGAAAAACATTCCAGTTAAAAGTGTTCACTGATCAAAAACCAAATAATTAAATTTAAAAGTAAAAATATATATTTTGAAAGTTATTCAAATTAAAATATTTTTTTTGGTAGGTAAATAGCTGTAAGTGGCAACACCCATTGTATTAAAATTCAAAAAAGAAGTACATTGATCATAGTTTTGTCCCAGCTGATGAAATTACATCTAAGAATGGTTGTAAGCCATAAGAGCCCATTAACAAGTTCCAGAAGAGCAAAGGAACAAAGGAATTACCAAGTAAATCCTTAACATATGTGTAGGCATAGACACCATCCCTATCTATTCACCACCTTTACAACAAATAACAAAAATAGCCTATTAACAGGCTACAAAACATCTAATTCTAAAGTGCCAAGTCTAAACATTTGCTCCATTTCTGGTGTGGGAGCGAAGATTCATCTTAAAAGTGCCTCACAATTTTTCTTTTCCTTTGCACAACAGTTTAGACACCTTGTGTCTCTTCCCTCAATAACACTATTGCTTCCTTTGAGATAATTTCTTAATTTTTTGGGGTAGAATATCTAAAGTTTTCCTCAACCCTAGTCTTCCCCCTAATTGAACGCAAGAGAGCCTTAAAGTTGTCCTCATCCTCAATATTTTCAGAGGTAAGAAATCTAGAGTTTTCCACAACTTCAACCTTCCCACCAACCAAGCACAAGGTAGCCTTAACACTATCCTCCATAGGACAAGGAGGAGCCATAGAAGATCTTGGTGAGTGTTGTGATTCATACGGTGGTTCAACTAAGTTTCTTGGTGAAGGTTGTGCTTTATTTGGTGATTGCTTTCCTTCTCGTTTGTTTCTCTTATGGGCCTCAACATTGGTGATTCCTTCTGACTTTGATTCTTCTTTGTCCATCGAATAATGGTGAGGAGGTATATCCTTGCACCAAGTAGCCTTGCTATCATTTCTTTGTTTACTACATTGGGTAATAATATGACAAGTATTGAAGAATTTGCGACATCTGAAGGGAATGCCCTCATAGTCTAGAGATTGATTCCAACACCCATTTTTTGTGCTAATAGAGATCTCTACGAAGAGGTCTTTGGAGGTGTCGATCTCAACTAAAATGCAAGAAAAGGTAGTATGAAAATAATTTGAAGAGCCTTCATCAACTCTAAAAAATTTACCCAAGGAACTGCCAATGGCTTCAAAACATGAATCAAACCAAAACTATAAAGGTAGATTTAAAAGTCTTACCTAAACTAGGATTGCAGAGAACGATTCAGTAGCTGGGTTGAAGTAGGGGTGCCAAGGTTTCAACATTAGCAAGTGTTCATTGTAGTCCCACTGGTAATCACACAAAATAGTGCAATGATCTTGTACATCGTCAAAAACAACAACAAAAAACCCTCGCACACATGGATATATTTGTACATCACCCACAAGATCAGGGTGTTAGGTCTCTAAGATCCATTTATGTAGCTCTGCCAAACTTGGCCAAAGCCCTCTAAATCTACCTATCAAACCAAGCTTAGCAAAGAAGGCAACATGCTCTGTTGCCTCATGCAAAATTTCTTCCCCCAAAACCATATTCAAAGAGATAGCAACATGATGGATTGTCTGCGAAGATTGAGACGACTTGGAGCTTGCAATGTCAGGACAACCAAAATTTGCCTCATCCACCCATGAAATGGACCCACATTGCCCTACAAGGGTCAATTCTCCATATGGAAAGATACAAAGCAATAATGTGGATTATGTCCATCATTATGATTGTAAAGAGGATGAAATACAAGAAGCTCATTGCAAATTTTAACTTCAACACCCGAATGATCTTTTGTTGCATAAGAGATACCCACACTCTATTCTGAGACACAAAAATCATTAGAAGCAAGAGTGCCGACATCCAAGAGTCGCCACCATGGGGGAAAATACACTAAGAAACCATCACGAACAACACTCGATGCCCTAATTTCAGGCAATTTCGACAACAACACCATTATTCGACAATGATAATTATTCAAATCAAAATATTAATAAAAATATGTATCCAAAAATTATAAATAATATATTACAAACAATATTAACAATAATTAAATCTAAATATACTTAAATTCTTAAGTAGGTTATAAAATTATTGTAATAATGAAAATAAATATAGTTAAATTTTTGAATAAATTAACAAATTAAAAATTATTATGAATTTGAATATAAATATAAGTTAATTATTAAGAACATTAATATAAAAAAAATAAAAATGCAATTTAATAAAGTATTCAAAATAAAAATAAACTATATTAAAATTGTTTAAAATTTTAATGTTTTAATTAAAAATTACAAAATAAAACTAAAAAAATAAATGAAGTCTATTAAAAAGATAAATTAATTATTTATATATATAATTTAATTACCTTAAACAAAACTTAAAGTCCAATTTATTTTCCTTGAATAAAAAACAATCAATTTGAATTGACGGATGTCAGCACTATTTTATTTAAAATAAGAGCAGAACAATTGTAGCTACAGAGGGCAATAGTTGTTCAAGGCAAAATAGGGCAAGCCCAGAAGGATTACTTTGAGCAAAAGTCTGCGGAATATATAATTGAATCCCGTCAATATATCTTCTCCTTCATTCAGAATATATAATCCCTTCCTGCAATGAAGTAGGGTGATAAAATTGTGTTGGGCAAAAATGAGAGACTATCTGTGGAAGGCATGCCAGGGCACCACATAACTACGTTGTGTGGAAGACAGGCAGTATCAAGGCATCCACTACTTTTGATATAGGGTGTTGCTCAAAGCAGTTGAAAGTTTGGTGGCAGTGTAGGATTTTATTGGCAATGGCGGATAATGATGATGAAAAAAAATCTGCAAGTAAGTTTTATCTCATAGTTTCTTCTCTTTAAAATTATAATTGTTTTGCATCCTCTTTGTGATAAACGAAACTGTGTTGTCTTTTTTCAGCATGTACATTTTTCAAAAAACCCTCACGCAACAAAAATATAAGGAAACGTGAAGCAGAAGAGGAAGAAGAAGATGAAGGTCCCGCTGTTCTTCCAAAGGCGAAACTTTTAAGGAAAAATGACAATAAGTTGAAATTTTCATCTGCTACTTCATCTAAAAAATTTGGTCATGAAGATAACGATGACTCTGAAACGCCTGCCACATTTTTTTACGAATCCTCGAAGGAAATTCAGGTTCAAAACGACAGCAGGGCGACTGCAACACTGGATACGGAGACAGAATTCACCAAAGACGCTAGAGCCATCAGAGAAAGAGTTTTAAAGCAAGCAGAAGAGTCTCTCAAGGGCAAAGCTGCCGGAGATGAAAAACTTTACAAGGGTATCCATGGCTACACTGATTTTAAAGCAGGATTTAGAAGGGAACAGACTATTGCAGGGGAGAAGGCTGGGGGTGCACACGGGCCTCTCAGGGCTTCTGCTAATATTAGGACTTCTGTTAGATTTGATTATCAACCTGACATTTGTAAAGATTATAAAGAGACGGGCTACTGCGGATATGGGGATTCTTGTAAGTTTATGCATGATAGAGGGGATTATAAGTCTGGTTGGCAGATGGAGAGAGAGTGGGATGAGGCTGAGAAAAGGCGGAAGGCAAAATTGGCGCAGAGAGTGGCTGAGGGGGAAGATGAGGATGCGGAAAGCAATGATGAAGATGAGGATTCTTTGCCGTTTGCATGCTTTATATGCAGGGAGCCATTTCAGGAACCTGTTGTTACTAGGTGCAAGCATTACTTTTGTGAGCATTGTGCTTTGAAGGTATGTACATTCACATTGACACATAACTCGCATTTGCTATCTTTATTTATTCCTGATTTGTAGCAACGATTGTATTGATTGTCTTTTGGAAAAAAATATCCCCGTCGTTAGTTTTTTCCCCTCATTTATAGTACTCAACATCAAGGAGTTAGTTCAAACTACGTTGGTCTCACCTGCAAGGAGTGAAAGAGGAACCATCTTAGATTCAGTAAGTGCCTTCTCATCGAAACTATAGGGTTATGTTTAGAAATAAACAGTATTGTATTGGTTTTTTTGTTCATGCACCCAGAGAGCTCAGATTAGCAAAGTCAGAAAAGAATCGCTAAAAGGAAAACTGCTAATTAGTTTGGTTTCTTTTCTTCCCCAGAACTGGCTAAAAAAGAAAAGGTTAATCCTTGATTGATCCAGCAAAGAAACAACACACACATGTGGCAGTACTAAGAAAAACCAAAATAAATATAATAAATGGATTCACAAATAGAATAAAACATTAGGTGTGAGGCATAGCCTCTTATTTATACACTTACCCTTCGAATATATAAGCTGTCTCATAAAGGCCCACTTCTCGAAACATGTTGCTAAAAGGTATACAACAATATTGATAGCTTAATGTGCCCAGGAAATAGGGTTTTGCATTCTAATTTTTCCCTTAAAACATAATTTGGAGGGCCAAAGGAAGTTGACATTAAAAGGCTGAATATTCACAGAAAGAGGCTTTTACTTACTTTTCCATTTTAAAGACAGTTTCTCAAGGTTGGAGCAAATCCCTAGCTTGACAAACTATGCTTTGACAAAGGACTGCTTGAAGATGTTGGCTATATGATTGACGAAGAGATCTTATTAAGTTTGTGCAAATCCTTAGTTTGATGAATTTTGCCCTTATGATTGACTAAGAAATTTTGGCTATATTGTTGGAAATGCCAAATCTAATCAAGTGAGACTATAAAATACAGAGTCACGAGGAAATATGGGTTTACATATGATGACCCTGTTCGATATTTGTACCTATGTTTTCTATTGACAATACTTAAATGTAACTTTTCCTTCCTCTCATTCATATTGTTTCATACCCTATTATCAAAATGATATCTCTGTTGTTCTATCACTATCCTATGTCTCTTGGTGGCTATGTTGCTTTGTTATCTAGATGCTACTGTAGAGTTTTGTTTTTCTACATTTTGTCTTTATCTGGGAGCTGACCATAAATTTATATTGTATGAAGCAGCATCATGCCAGGAACAAAAATTGTTATGTTTGCAACAAACCAACATCTGGTGTCTTCAATACGGCTCATGAAATCCTGAGAAAGGTGGCAGAGGACAAAGTTGGTGCTACCAAAAGAAAGTAGGTTTCAACTTACTAAATGATGACTTCCAACCTCTTATTGAAGAAGGTAAGAGGTGGTTATGATGCTTTACTCAAGCACAGTGGAATAATTGGTTTCAAAATGTGTTGGTGGCTTGACTTGTTCTTGATGTATGATCAAATGCTTTCCATTGTCTGCCTGATTGGTCCAACTTTAAAACCACCATACCTCACTCCACATAAAGTTTCTTAGTGTTTAACTAATGTACTTATCTTGAGTTTAGATTTTTCTGTTCTGATCAATCAATGACAGATCTAGATTGGGAATGGATTACAATCTTTATTGTATTCAATCATAACTGGGATGGTGGACATAATTATATGCCTCCCTCCTGCCCTTCTGTGCACTCTCCTCATTGACAAATATTTGAATACATAGATTTCCATCTGTGTGTGCATTGCAGAATTTTACAAGACTCTATATTGTATATTCTAGCTTCTCACTAGAGCATTATTATCATGCATTTGATTAATCATTACCTACCTCAAATGTGCAGGTTGGTTACCATGTTCTCTTCTTGCATCAGACATAATATATGACCATTTAGGCATTGCTCATACATTAAATGCTGCAGTCAAGGATCAGGTATCCCGAGAGGGGCAGTCAATCCCAGCAGCCATATGCATCCAGCTAATCCACAACAGCAGCAAATAAATCATGAATTAATATCACTTTGTAAAGTATCATTACAATAAGTTTCGAATTTTATTACTCTAAATACCAGTTTACAGGCATGTAGCCAGCTCCTGTTACATCAATACACAAATAAAATAGAATTTGCCAGTTACTGCCTGCTGTCACATGCTTAAAAAAAATGTTGTTCAGCTTTTGTAATTACGACGAACCCCAATTACCCCCCATCACCTCTCATACACAAGTTTCTGCACCTTCTATAAGGCACTAAATAAGTAAGTGTTGTATTCCTTAAATCCCATGATTAATGCTATGTGAATGGAGACAGCGATTCCTAATGGGAAACTGAAATTCATGTAGCTGCCTGTCAGAATTAGCAGAAATTTAAATTTGGTCTGTAATCTAATAACACAGAAATGCCATAACTTTTTTTCTTTTTTCTTTTCTGTGAATTCTTTTATTTTTAAAATATAAATCATTAAACATATAGATTCTCATTTTAGATTAAAGATACCGACATTACTGCATTTCATAGATTACCATGATTTAATTTTGCAAATAAGATACTATTTGGATTAGGACTACTGTCCTACCAATCTGCCAAGATACATCAATATAGAAATACCAACATTTTATTACAAATTGAAATGGGTTAATCATCGGTCACTAATCATCAGTCATAGTCATCTTGTCCAAATGCAAGCAATATGGTTGTCCAACTATAGGAGGGAGAGCATCATCTGAGCTCTTTACCTCCAACCATAGACTAGGTGGTCCCTTGCTCATCTTCCCATTGGAAGTGGCCCGACTCTTCAATGAGGATGATAGATAGGGACGTCTGCAATAGAACCGAATTCAAGAACTAAGTACAAATATGAATATGTACATACTTGTCACATGCAATCCCTACATACATGCTATTTAACATGAGTTGCGACTAGCATGAAACTTGTGGGTACAGAAAATTGACAATGCATACAACTATAGCATCACTTTGGCTAAAGTGTTCAATTATCAATTGCATAAATGTGGGTCATCTGTTCACAACACTACTATCTCTTGCTTGACTCTTTCCAATGACTAATTAATTGGTGAATTGCTAAATAAGGCCAAAATATAATCCATCTCTTGGTTATCAAATTCCTGGCAAACCTCGCCCTCGAGTTGGTACTACTAGATTCTGTTAATTAGACAGATGATCATGAGTATCGATCAACTTATATAACCTGTCAAGCTCCAATCTCTTGGTATACCCTACCTTGTAATGGTCTTGCTTGCCTGTTCAATAATACAAGTGTATAGATTAATCATTTTTCGGAGTTTACCAATTGTTGAGTACCCCTTACTCTGAGTTAGTTCTATTTGTATCAATAATGCAAGTATAGGAATAACTATCTTTTCCAATCTTCTGGTACATCCTTACCCTTGAGTTGGTTTTATCTATACGTAGTAATACCTAAATACTTTCAGTCACATAGTATACATAAATACCTTCAGAGTTTGAGCATACATTCAGGGTCCGAGTATGTCCACAAGATCCAATAGATAAGCTTAAAAACATTGAGGGCAATGCCATGGCATTGGCCATAGTAGATTAGAGTTGGTATTGGTTAGACAGACTAATACTACCAATGGGTGAATGTGATGACATGTTTTATATATATTTGATAAGAAACCTGAACTTTTATGCCAGGATGATGCTTTTCTAGTATCATTTTGTTTGCAATGATGTTTCTGAAGCCAAGCAAAGCTGTATTTTCTCTAATGCAAGTAGTATGGTAGCAAATGCTTAGCTAGAGGAGCTCCCCAAAGACATGTTTTCTTTATAAGAATGGTTAAACAATCATGCAATGTTAATTCTATAATTTAGCATTTGATTCTCACAAAGAGTGCCATTGTGGAAATTTGGTTTTAAATCTTCCCGTCTTTTGAATGCTCGCAGTTTTTGTGCTCAAGTAGGAGGTTAAGTTAAAGGGATCAATATAGTTGGGAAGACAGATAGTTTTGTGGGGAAACACAAATCTGACTAATCTCTCAACATAAGAATTGTTTTTTGTTTGTTTCATACAATATTTATTTGTGGGTAGCATAGACAAACACAACAAAAGATTTATACTGTACAAACAAGCACATGGCTTTTTGAGTGTGATGATAGTGAATGAGATAATCACAATCACTTACTATAGCAGTTCATATGAAATGCTCGTACTGTTTGGTCTGGTTGTTATAACTGCAAGTTTTGGAGAACGTCTATTACTTATTATTTTAAAAGTTCTTTACATTGTTAAAAAGATAGATATTTCATGTAATGATTTTAGGGTTTGAAAGAAAATCTGACTCTAACTAATTTAAATTAAACCCTTACACCACAAACAATTAGATCACTAACAGGAGCACTTTACTTGCTCAGAATTTTAGGTATTCCTATGAGAAATTACAGTAGCAAGGATACACTGCAAAAATTCCAATTTTAAAGAATAACTGTTTGAGTTATCTGAGATAAACTGGAGATGTAATTCTAATACAAATCTTACAAACAAGTGCTATTGCAAGGCAATTGCATGTGTTAGGTATGGTGGAGAATCATCCCTCACAATTCCTTGCCTTCCCAAATGGAAAAATGTGGCAGTATTCCTAGTCTGTTGATGTAGGCAGTAGTCCTAGTCTGTTGATGGATTTGTACGACTAAGGTTTTTGGTGATGTCCTCAAAATGCCAGTTTTGAAACTTGTCCAAACTCTATCAAGTTTACTATTGATTCATATCTTTTTGGGCATTTGGACTCAATGCTAAGGTCTAGACTCTATTTCACTCTAGGATGCACCATGTGACAATTTTTGTCGAATTTTTTTGAGAAACTAGAAGGGGGTGGCTAATTTGAAGCTTTAATAGCATGTAAGAGAAATTACTTTCCACAGAAGAGAGAAGCAATGATTATGCAATATTGCCAAAGAATGATGCACTACGACCTGATTATGCACATATGATACATCTTTATAATGAGGGAACCCTTGTATATATAGGCAAGGTGAGGCATGGGACAAACTAAGGTAATATGCGTCTTAATCCTATAATATGAGGCATAAAAGTTAAATGCCCTAATTAAACTCGACAGTGTGAAAAGATCCTAAAAGGAAACTAGATAGGTAGAAAATGTTGTTCACACCAATAATTTGAAGTAGATAATCTTCTTTGATACAACCTTAGATTTGTTTTTGATGGATGTTACAAGGTTAAATTTGTTTAAACAATAAATTTAAAGATAAATTAGCATTGCCAACAGTTGTATGGTTAGTATTTCTTCTTTTTTGATCTGGTGAAAGATGGTTGCAATGATGAATTCTTTTTAATTTCACTTTGCCAAATTTTTTTTGGCATGGTATATGTTGATGTAAGTATTGTTTAACATCTGTCTTGTTTGAACAATACACTGATTCCTTTTGTTAATCGATGATGAATAAAGTGACTTCATGTAGTCTAGGATAAGAACTTGTGTTAAAGTCAAGTGATAATGGTTGGTACTAACATCTAAGCATTTTATGATTAGCTATAGATCCCCTTGCATTGAATGATTCTTATTCTACGAAAGATTTTGATATCAAATTTGACAAGGGAGTAAAAGATTTGTCAAGGGAATAAAGCATGTCATCAACCTTGGTGACTTGTTAGTTTCTAAGGATGCATTTGATCCATGTAACAATAAAGTTGTGAACTGCAAAATTTTGAAGAGGATATTTAATATTTTATGCATTATAGTTTAGCAAATTAATGTTATTATTTTTAAAGGTACTTTAAATTTTGGTTTTCTTTCATAATGAAAATATTTACTTGGGAAATTGTGAAATATATTCTAGTGGTTCTCTAAGTTTTGTGGATGAGGGGTCGCAAGGATGTGGTTTTGGTATGTGAGAACATGGTTTTGTGGACAACAATTTTTTATTCAAATTTGGGAATGGTGGGGGATGGTGAGGGATGGTGAGGTGATGATGGCTATTAAAATTATACTAATCGGTAGGGTTCAAGTTCAGGTTTGGGGTTAGGGTTCATCAATATAGCAGATTTCTTTTCCTTTGGTTTGGGGTTAATGTTCATAGTTATTACTTAGATTCCTACCCTGCTTTTCCTTGGTATCATGGCTTTGCTCATTCCTGTTGGCATGACTTGGCACCATTCCCATGACATGGATCTACTTCTTACCAATTGTTCAACAAACTCATATTACAAGCTTCTTTTCTTCTGTGGGAGTTACATCGGCCTTGGATATTGGTAGAGTTTCTAAAGGAAGTGCTTTGATTCCTCATATGGTATACCAACATGGCCTTTTGACCTTGGATGCTCTGCAAGTATCTATCACAATTGTTGATGATGGCTTAGATGATTTGTTTGCTTTATATGCAAATAGGAATATTGAATGACATTTCCTTCCAATCATCACAGGCACATGTTTTTGGGGCTTTTGTTCACCCTTCTTTGCTATTTGTTTTACTATTAATTAGTGATAGAATCCTTTGTTTTGTCTTATGCACTATTATTTTGGTTCTAGAGTTTTCTCTTCGTAGAACTTTCTATTGTTAACTATTGTAACCTCTAGTTCCATTGACCTATTTTTGGTCATATGTGGACGTTAATATGATTTTTTCCCTTGTTTATTGAGTGCATCGATGTCATGCAGATTTTGCCCCATCTAAAGAGACTAAGGCAAGTTGTGCAACTAAAGCGTCTAAAATGACGCACCTAAGGATTGCATCCTAATGACTTGTTGGCCTCTCGTTGTAATTGACTTTCTTATGTGACAAGAGACACAAATTGGAATGCACATAGATCAACTTCTTTGTTTTTTTTGAAGCCAATTAGTTGCACTTAATTGAGTGGATAAAGGAAGATATACTCTAATTCCACTTGGCCAAAGAACTCTCAAACTATTGAAATTGCATACAAAATCAATATAACATTTGCAATTGTAAAATATAATATATAGCTGTGAAAGAGAAATAAGTAAGGTAAAAAATAAAAAATGCATAGCTAAGGTGGAATTTTTATTGCAAAAGGTTGTAGGTAAATAGAAATTTTGCCAGGGATTTACTATCATTCATGAGCATTCTTGTACTCGTCTTGAAGAGTGCAAATATCTTGATTCCTTGAAGATCTAAAGTAGCCAAAGTCGTCCAAGACAATACTCTGTAGCTTTGGGCCTAGGAGCATTTTCTTGAATGCAATTTTGTAGACAAAAAATTTGTTTGCAAACTCACCTGAACTGAGTGTTCTGAGAAGAAAAAAAGAGAACTCTTTGATGATCCAAATAACTTGGAAGCACTTGTTTCTGTTTTCAAGATTACTGATTTGTTACATTCTTGGACCCTCTGCAAAGTGGATGTCCATGCTGAGAAGAAAAATAATGAAGAGGATACAAAGAAAATGGATTTGGAGTCGTCCCAATATTTAGCAGTCTTCCTAAATTCCTAGTAATACAAGTGTTGCCTGGAAACAGAGATCTACAGTTGTGCAGGCTCAATCAATTGCCCCAACAATTGCTTTGTCACCTGTTTATTGACCTCAATGTCAATGGTTGGGATCCCAAGCTTGAATTCATTTCAAGAATAAAAAACACAGCCTTTCATCAAAGACATGTCATTACTGAATCTTTGGAGTCTGCCTCATCTGCAGAAAATGCAAAGCAAATCACCAAAATATTTGTTTCTTATTATACGGGAAGAGTGACATCTGAAGCTACAATTTCAATGACCATTGACTTTATGAAGCTTCAAACATCTCAAGAAGCTTTGGACCCTAACCCCAGGTTTGTAGCGTAATCATTACTTTTCTTTGTAGTAAGTTTCTTATCAATTAGAGAGGGTTTCCCCACTTCTACAGCAGGTCTAAGAAGAATGAAGATTTGAGAGAATATGTTTTAGTGGAGAGAACTAAGAAGACTGCTGAAGAAAAGAAAGGCAGTGATGAGAAATGGTTCCCAAGGAGTGAAAAAAATAAGACTACTGAAATTCTTGATTTAGGTTCTATTGATGACTGTGAGAAGGATGAAGCCAATGGTATGGAGGGGCACAGATTTAGGAAGTCCTTCAATAATGGAACCTTTGCTGCAGCCAACTTTGTAGATGAAGGTGCACACTATCTGAATTTAAGAGAAGTTGACAATTGTGATAATTTGGTGATGAATGGTTTACCAAATATGGAGCCAATTCCTATGCTTTTTGAGGAGCCATCTTTTTCAGCTTCTGATCGTATTGTTCTACAAACATCCCAATGGAGCCTACTTACATGGAGAAAGGGGAAGGTTAGTCGCAGAACACTGGATGAGAGGGGGAAGCTTCTATTGAACAAGGTACATGAAGAGAAGCTAAAGATGATATTGGGATTATATCACATAAAACTGACTATTCAAACCTTGGAGTTGATAATTTTACGATTGGCAATTGGGAAGGAAAAGAATTGCTTAGCAGAGATAGAGAAATGAGTCTATCTGCTGAGATATTTTTCTTTCAACTAACCATCTGTGTGAACATTCTATAGGGGAAAGTGCTTGCACTGCTGTGGTAGCTGCTATTGTTGAGTGGTTACAAAAAGAACCAATCTCCATGCCAATAAAATCACAATCTGATACATTGATACAAGAAGGGTCTCTAAAGTGGAGAAAGCTGTGTAGAGTTGAGGGTCATGGGGCGAGGCTTTCGGATGGGCATCTTGTGTTGGGAATGGTATTACAGGCACATATATTGAAAATTGATAAACACACAGCAAAGAATCAGTTGCCATCTAGAGAATAGCAAATGAATGAAGACAAGAACAATATGAATTTCCTGCCTATCACATTAGTGGGTACGAAATATTGGTTGTCAGAGAGATTCAACAATCTGGAACAGGAAGAAGCAGAGTCTCATGTGAAAGATACAACACCACCCGAGAATCAGGGTAAAGGAGGTAATGCCATGCTAATGACATGTATATCAGATTCTAGACATCTACATAGAACCTTTTTAAGGCTGTGCATGATAGCAATGACTGGAGAATCCAAGAGACCACAAGAGCAGCATCCAAGATCAGGGAACAACATTGAATTGAAGTGGATAGAGATTTTGGAGCTGACATTGGTTGAGGACAAGCAATTTGGGACAGGAGGACTATAATGTCCCTGATTTCCAGCAGTTGCCCCAATAAATAAAAGTTAAATTTTAATAAATAAAAATTATTAAATTTTTATCTAAAAGATGTGGGGCCGACTTGGAAGAATTTTTAAATAATTAATTATTAATATTTTTCTTTTCCAAGTCAGCTCTAAGGCCAACCTGATTGTTGTAGCCGTTAACTATTAACCGACCAAGTGTGCTGGTTTATTTATAGGGGTTGTTTAGGTGGAGCAGGCATGGGAGTATTTGAAATTTGTTCTGCATTTGCAACTCAGGAACTCAGATGTTAACCTGAGTCCCCATAACTGTTAGGACGCAGCTTCTAACCAGTCTTCTTCATTCAGATTTCCATTGCCTTTGCATAAAATGTATGCAACTAATATTCAGACGCCCATCTGAGTATTACAACTGGAGCAGACCAAGGGAGTCGGGGGTTTCAGGTGATAGCAATTTGGAATCGAGATCTGGAGCAGTTTAGGGTGCACATTAGAGGACTTCGGACTGCAATGCTCACACAAGTGCATGTCTATTCAGCAATCAGTGTATGGAGAAGACCGTGGAGATTAAAGCACACTCACATACCGCACTGAAACTCATTTTGAGCATAGGGCTGAGATTGGATTGTTTCACTGAAGATTATCACTTCCAAGTTTGCAGCAGATCTCTGTTGTTGACTTGAGTGAGCTTGCACCTCTAAACGCAAGATCCCTATCTACCATCATAGGTGGACAAGGGCCCAGCTCTTGGAGTTAAAGAAAACCAGTATGAATCTGTTTCACATTCGCCATATGTATTTATAAATCTGGTTTTGTATACTCTATTATTTGCAAACAATAAAACTCACTTAAACTGTGGATGTGTGCTGAGTTAATGTCATGAATCAGGTAATTGATTTTGATATTCTGAGAATAAAAATTCCGAGTCATTCTATTAATCTGAAGAAAGGAGTGAGCTTGAAAAGTATAAATCTGTTTTCTTACTGTGGAAGTCAGTTATTGTTTAGGTTTCATTAGCTGGCATATTAGTTGCATATGTTTTATGCAAAGGCAATGGAAATCTGAATGAAGAAGACTGGTTAGGGGCTGCGTCCTACCAGATATGGGGACTCAGGTTAACGTCTGAGTTCCTGAGTTGCATTTGTTTAATGCAGAACACATTCGAAATACTCCCTAATCTGAAATGCTTGCAATTGTATTTGTGTACAGAGAACATAAGAGCGCAGAACTCAACCAGCACCTTTGATTTATCAACTAACTGGGAATACATGCATGATTATGTCTTCAATCAAGTCTTCTGAGGAAATAAATATCTAATACACAAAACAACCAGAATTGTTCTAAATATGCCTCCTCAGATTTAAGATATGCAGGTTCATACTTGTCAGATCGCTCCTTGTCATCTGGGGCTAAATGAATGCAATGTTCTGTCAAAGATTAGCTCCTCCAGTGGCCTTTAACTGCTATACTCCATCAGGTCACAAGATATGATATGGGCACCTTAAAAGGTGCACTGAACTTTTGCCCAGCTCCTGCACTTGTGATTGGTGTGATGGATGACCTCTGCTCCTGAGTTCACTTGGTTATTCTTCTACCTATCCCTGATCTGAAATGCGTACAAGTCTAAACAATATTTGTACATCTGAACAGTAAACTTGTTGGTGTTGGAAATAAGCCACACCCGAACCGACGATCGACTGGTCCAAGAGGGGCCAGTAGCTCAGTGGTAGAGCACTCCAGCAGCGTATGGAAGGTCCTAGGTTCGAGTCCTAGCTGGTCCATGTCTCAACATGGTATCAGAGTCGGGTCCAGGCTAGGAGCCCCAAGCACACGAGAGGTGTGGCTTAAGGGGGGTTATTGGTGTTGGAAATAAGCCACACCCGGACCGACGATGGACTGGTCCAAGAGGGGCCAGTAGCTCAGTGGTAGAGCACTCCAGCAGCGTATGGAAGGTCCTAGGTTTGAGTCCGAGCTGGTCCATGTCTCAACAGAATGCAATGCAGAATATAGAGAGATAAATCATTCAGTTAATCCACAATGCTGATTCAGTTTACTTAAGTGTTTGTGTCCTTCAGTTTAAACCTATTCAATCCTTGTGCCTTACATCTTTTCAATCTCCACTTTTAGCTAGATAGAGTGAGTGTCTAATAACTATTTAGGTTGTTCACTCAAAACTAATGAAAATGCGATGTCCCCTTTTTATAGTCATTCCAGTTTCATCAAGGGCTCCAACTTTCTTGAAGAGCGCCAATCTTTGTGGGTTATAATTCTGATAGTGGCAGTGGGTTCTGGGGATCAAAGTGAATTTCATGGTACTTGTTTGATGCAATGCAAACACTCTAGAAGCATTCCACACTTCCAGAGAATTTCTCAGCATGGAAGTTCAGAATTAAGATGATTCTAAAAGAAAATAAAGTTGAATCATTTGTAAGAGTTGAATCTAAAGAACCAGAGAATGAACCTGACAAATCGACATGGATTGAGGGAAATGAAAAAGCCATGAAGATCATAGTCGATGGAGTGAGAAATCACATTATGCCAATAATAACAAAGCATGAGACTGCCTACCATATGTTCAAAGCACTTGAAAGTGCATTCGAGATAAACAACGCAAGTAGAACCTTGGCTCTAAAAAGGGAAATAAATCATATAAGTATGAACAAAGGGGAGTCAATCAATGCATACTTTATGCGGATATCAGCTCTAAGGGATGAATTGGCAACGCTTGGATATGAGATCCAAAGCAAAGAGCTAATGCTCATTGCTCTAGATGGGTTGCCTAGTACATGGGAAACATTTGACCAAGGCATTAGTGCAAGGGCTAAATATCCAAAATTTGATAGGCTAAGAGCAGATTGTTTTCAAGAGGAGTCAAGGTTAAATAAGAAGGGGATCAAACAAAAGAACATAGATGAAGATCTCCATGTTCTAAATACCAACTCCAACAAGAAAAGCAAGAAGAAACATTTCAAGAAGAGAAAGAACCTACATGAGAAAAGGTCATCCAAGAAAGACAACTCTCACATTCAGTGCTTTAGGTGTGATCAATATGGACACTATGCAACAAGATATCCGGATAGAATCAAACAACAAGCTACATTTGCAAAAGTAAAAAGGGAAGAATATGACTCCGAGAAGCATGTATTCTACTCTGCCCTCTCTAGCTAAGTATCCAATAAATCTAACACCTGGATCATTGATAGTGGGTCTTCAAGACACATCACTGGGTATAGAGAATTACTGGATTCCATGTTAGAAGAAATTGATGAAGAAGTAACCATTGGTGATGACTCTGCACATCCAGTGAAAGGCGTCGGTACCTGCACCATTAAGCTGAAGACAAGCATGTCTCTCCAACTCACCGGAGTCCTATTTGTTCTTGGCATCAAGAGGAACTTAATCTCCATATCTGCACTTGAAGATGATGGGTACAAAATAATCTTCATGAATGGTAAAGTTCTAGTATGGCCACAAAATTCTTCCATCAAGAAGGCTATAACCCTAGGACATAGAAAAGGCTATTTGTACGAGGTATGTACTGAATCTAACCTAGCCCTAATTCATGAGATTGCAGATTCTAATGAAATTTGGCATAGAAGATTAGGTCATTTAAACTTTCGTGCTTTATGTTTAATGGAATAATTAATAATTGGTTTGCCTAAATTAAAACAATACCATTCTGGTACATGTAAGGGGTGTGCCCTAGGCAAAAATACTAAGAGTTCCTTTCAGAATAGTTCTAGGAAAACAAGCAATGATTTAGAACTAGTTCACTCTGACCTATGTGGGCCAATGTCTGCACCATCATTAGGAGGGTTCCTTTATTATGTAATATTGATTGATGACTTCGCCATGAAGACCTGGATCTACTTTCTTAAATATAAAGAATTTGAAGAGTACCTCAAGAGATTTAAGGAATTCAAATCTCTCTCTGAAAACTCTTTCAGAAAGAAAATAAAAATCCAAAGGATTGATAATGGACGGGAATATACCTCAGACATTTTTAGGGAATTTTGTAAAGAAGCTGGGATTAAGCGGGAGTTCACTGTCCCTTACAACCCCCAACAAAATGACTGTCCCTTACAACTTCCAACAAAATGGGGTTGCTAAGAGGAAAAATAGAACCATTTTAGGAGCAGCCAAAGCCATGCTTCTTGATCAAAACTTAGAAACTCTTCTTTGGGCAAAAGCCTCCAACATTGCTGTATACATACAAAATAGATGTCCTCACTCCCACATTGAAGATAAAACTCCTGAAGAAGTTTTCACAGGGATAAAACCCGATATCATTCACTTTAGGATATTTGGATGCCCTGTCTACTTTCATATACCTAAAGAGAAAAGAACAAAACTAGAACCCTCTGGAAGAAAAGGAATCTTTGTTGGATATAGTGAAACCTCTAAAGCCTACAGTTTATTTGTGCCTGGATATAGCAATATTGAACTTAGTAGAGATGTAATATTTGAAGAGGACATAGCCTTCAAAAGGGCTAAATACTCTATTGAGTTAGAAATCTATGCTCCATCTTCAGACATAGAAGAGGATCCCACTCCTGAGATTCAGAGGGAGTGTTCAAAAGAAAATGAAGTACAAATTCCTCCCCAAGAAATCCCTAAGAAAAGACCTCTATGGGTTCACAAAAGAATGGAAGATGCTAGGGACTTTGTAGCTCCTTCAGGGACTTTTAGAGAAAGTAAGAGGCCCCGAAGATTCACTAGCTATGTAGCCCTAGTGAATGACCTCTCCAAATCAAAACCCTCTAGTGTACCAGAAGCTCTTAAACAACAAGTTTGGAAAGATGCCATATCGGAAGAATATAAATCCATCCTAAACAATGATGTGTGGGAAATTGTTCCTAGGCCAAAAGGGAAATCTATTGTCTCATCCAAGTGGCTATTCAAAATCAAACATGCGGCAGATGGTAGCATAGAGAAACATAAAGCCAGATTTGTTGCCCGAGGGTTCTCACAGAAAGAAGGAATAGACTGTGATAAGACATTTGCTCCAGTTGCTAGATACGCCTCTGTCAGAATAGTACTGGCCATTGCAACAGCCAAAGGTTGGAAAGTCCATCAGATGGATGTGAAAACTGCTTTCTTGAATGGTAAAATTGAGGAGGAAGTCTACTTAGAACAACCAGAAGGGTTTGAGATCCACAATGCAGAGACCAAAGAAACGGGACTCGGACTCGGCTTGGACTCGGACTCGGGACTCGGCTCTAGACTCGGCTGGACTCAGGAAAGTGAAAAACTCAAGAAATTTAGAGATTTTTAAAGATTTAAAACATGTTTTAGACACTCTTTATTGAATACACCTTAAAGACACAATAACATCATCAAACTCGCCTCATTTGATTACATACACAAGTATACAGCAATCACATAAGCATAAACGCAAATTGTAGCTGAAGGAAATAACAAACATAGATATATAAATATTGTCAAATGTATACAATATTACAAAACTCATGGAATAAAAAATCCATGTCATCATCAAATGTTTCATACAAATACCAAAGGTAAATACAACTACAAGCCTATGGCTCAGAGGAGCCTGCACGACAACACCCTCCGGCCCTGACCCCCTGCGAAGGCGTCTAAGGTAGGTTCTGGATGATTGGACAGCCATGGCCGCTCCCCGTGACACCATGCCATGCTCACCAACATCAGGAACATCCGTGTCACTATCTGCCTCCGAATCTCTTGTTTGTGCTTGTGCTCTCCGCTCCTCCTCTGCCATGGCTACAGTCTCGGCCTCTATATCTACCCGGTCGATCCAATCAGTGTCAGACTCGGAGGTTAAATTTTTCCTACTTCTATAGATGTAGTTTCCCCCCATATTTTTCGACGGGGGTTTGGGGGCAGCGCCCCGCGAGACCAAAAAAACTTATTATTTAATAAAGGCGTCGGGTGTTAATTTTCTATTGGCTGACATGTTGTAACCATAATTTTTCTCATTCTTAGGCGGAGGTTGTAGTGAACAAAGACGAGACCATTCATTTTAAAAAAACTTTTTAAAATGTTTTTTATTTGTCATTTTACTTAACTCAGGCAGTAGCCGAGTTTGGGGCTCAGGACTCGCGAGTTTGAGCCAAACTCACCAACTCGGTGAGTCTGGCGAGTTTGCTCGCCAGACTCGGACGAGTCCGAGTTTGAGTCTCAGAGACAAGGCGAGCATGATTTGGACTCGAACTCGCCGAGTTTAGGTGATTCATGGCGATTCCCGTTTCTATGGCAGAGACACATGTGTGCAGATTAAAGAAAGCTCTACATGGTCTAAAACAGGTTACTAGGGCCTGGTATGAAAGAATTGACAGCTATCTCCTGAGATTGGGATTCTCAAAGAATGATGCAGATCCGAATCTTTACTTCAAGAAAGTCAAAGGTGATATGCTGATATTGATCTTATATGTTGATGATCTTATGATTACAGGAGAAGATCACCTTATTGGTCAATGTAAGAAAGACCTTGAAAAAGAGTTTGATATGAAGGATTTAGGCCTTCTACATTACTTTTTTGGATTGGAAGTTTGGCAAAACTCTAATAGTATTATACTTAATCAAGGAAAATACACCTTAGACATATTGAAGAGATTTGGCATGATGAACCGCAGACCCATGACTTCTCTTATGGAAACTAATCTTCACAAACTAAAGGAGGCAACAACAGATTCCCCATTGGTAGATCCCACTCTCTACAGACAGATGATTGGATCATTAATGTACCTGGTCAATACTAGACCTGATATCTGTTATCCAGTAAATGCCTTGAGTCAGTTCATGTGTGAACCTAAGGAGATTCATCTTATGGCTGTAAAACATTTCATGAGATACCTTCAAGGCACTCTTAACTATGGACTCAAGTATGAGAATATTGGTTTGGATCTTCACGGGTTCACTGATTCAGATTGGGCTGGAAGTGTGACTGATAGGAAAAGCACCTCAGGGTGCTGCTTCAGCTTGGGTTCAGCCATGATATCTTGGATTAGCAGGAAACAGTCTTCAGTAGCTCAAAGTTCTACAGAGGCCGAATATATTGCAGCTTCCATGGCTGCATGAGAAGCTGTATGGCTACGGAAACTACTTGTAGGATTATTCGGAGAACCACTAAAGCTTACTATAATTCATCAGAGTTGTATAAAACTCTCCGTGAACCTTGTATTTCATGATAGATCCAAACACATAGAGATTCCTTATCACTATGTGAGAGATATGGTGGATAGGAATGTGATTTTGTTGCAATATATCAGCACAGGAGACCAGACAACAGACATATTGACCAAGCCTCTATCCAGAGTGAAAGTTGAACACTTCAGGAAAGGTCTGTTGAAATGTGGCGATTGATCAACAAAGTACTGTACACTCAGCACGTATCCTTGCTGGGGTTTGGGGGCGGGAGCCATCGAGAAATTTTTTTTTGGGTATTTTTTTTGATGAAAACCGACATTGTAATAAAACCCTAAAAAGGCCGACTTTGTTTTTGCCCTAAAAACACATGTTATAAGCGGCTGGGATGTTTAAGGCATTGTAAGGTTGATGTACCATTTTTGCTGGATAATAAGAAAGATTGGACGGCTGTGTATGGTGGACGTTTCCCATTCTGGGTGAACCACGTTAAATCTTTGTGTTATCTGTGTCCTGTTTTATTCCTTTATCTTTTGTATTTAAATTTGCATATAATTGTTAGTTCATATTTGCTTCGGATCTGCTTGAAACCTTAACAAGGTCTTGGTATGATTGAGTTATAATTAGCTCTGTAATCTGTACTAATATATGAGATGTTTAATGTAAACTTCTTTTGTCGTGTTATGACTTTATGGGCTCCACCCCCTGTGTACATTTCTAAAAGGTGACGATCTTTTAGACAATGAACACTTGTATTAAACATTATAAGGTGACGATCTTGTAATGTTGATATCACGCTGACTTGATATCATTTTGACTCATGGATGTGCCATGATATGTTATGGTAGACATTATGTGACGTAATGTCAGTGCACATACCATAACTTGGCTATAAGGGAATTCAACATTCTCAGTATTGTATATCCAAGGTATCGCGTGTTATGCGATACTGATATCACGTGTTATGTGATATCTGTATCACGAGATGATGTGATATATTCCTGTGTCACTTATTATGTGGTACATCATGTCACAAGTATATGTGATATGATCCTTTGTATTACGAGGTCATGTAATACATCCTATTATGAGAAATGTGATGCTTATTTCAATGTTTACATAAGTCTCCAATTATCTTCCCTAGCTAAGAGGGAGTCTTGAAACTAAGTAGCTTCGGTAAGATAAATGATTGAATGAGAGACTTCATTTATCTCTCATTCAATCATCTACCTTATTGATATAACTACAAGCTAATGGTAGACTTCATGATTATATGCATTCCTCAATCCAAACATCGGATTGCACAGTTCGATATGTGAACATCATTAATTGATCGTGCCATGACCATATTTCATATGCTGTGATTGCAATAGAACAGATTGAATTTATGATAACTATCATAGTTATCATATGATAGCATTGATTGATGTTATCATATGATAACTATAAATAGTTATCATATTAATCTCATCATACCGACTTGCAATCGGTTGTTAATATAATTGCATTTTTCATGAACCGATTAGTTATCGGTTGTTAATGTAATAGAATTTGTCATGAACCGATCTGTTATCGGTTGATATTGTTAAATTGCACTTAACGTGAACCGAATTGGTATCGGTTATTAAACATTATATAGCACTTGCTTTAAACCCGATAGTTATCGGTAAAGCGCTTCATTGAAGCGATGCCTATGAACTGATCAAGACATGTCAAGAGACATGTCCGGTCAAGGCATGCCTTGATCGGTGCCTTGATCGGTGGGCATCACATATAAGTAGATGCCGTGTGAAGTGCTGTAGATGATATAGAAATTAATCAATGTTGTCCACAGCAATCTGAAACATAAAAGCAACAGTCAATAACAGTAAAAGAATATAAAAACCTCCACAACTTAGATTTGAATAACATTTACATTGTATCAGAGCCAGTTTCAGGCTAGGAGCCCCAAGCACACAAGAGGTGTGGCTTAAGGGGGGGTGTTGGTGTTGGAAATAAGCCACACCCGGACCGACAATGGACTGGTCCAAGAGGGGCCAGTAGCTCAGTGGTAGAGCACTCCAGCAGCATATGGAAGGTCCTAGGTTCGAATCCTAGCTGGTCCATGTCTCAACAAAACTATTTCTTAGAATATTAATTCAAATCAGTAAATAATATCTTTAGACAACTTACATAGAACATAATCAGATTTCCTATATTCATGAAAGCATTCATTTACACAAACCCTTTATTGCAATGCATATATCTGCTGGCTTACAAAACTGGAATTTATGAATATCTATGTAAAATAGGACACCTGACTTGTATGAATCAATTGCTGAAGATATTCCGAGTTTCACCACCTCCTTGTGAATTCTGATCAGAGTAGTCTTATCCACAAATGCGCAGCAATAGAGCCCTAAAGGCTTGCTGCTGTCTAGGATGTGCAGCAAGTCTGTGTGTGTTGCTGAGCGCTAGGTGATGCCTTCCTCAGAGATGGCGCAAGTTTTGAGATATTTCAATGCAAACTGAAACTCCTATCACTTTTCGCACCACCAGCAAAAAGCAATGGATAAAGGACGTATGCAAGTGAGGGCTTTGTCCCACCTCTGGTTTGTTACTTGAGATTGCCGTCCTAGTGAACTGTCGTGCCAAGCAGGCAGTTTAACTTCAAATTGTGATACTTAAATGTTTTCCACATGAATTTATATGAAACACCTCCTTATGTCGTCCCAGAAAGGAATTTGGTTTATCCGTCTTCAAGTCAGCTATTACAAATAGAACCACCACAAAACATCATGTCGGCCTCACCAAGCAATTTAAATAAAAATAAATAAGAAGGCAACAGGTTGGCCTAGAGAGGTGACTTTATAAAATTTATTATAAATTTAATATATTTATTATTTAATATTTATTTATTTGTTTAATCATTGGGCTGGCCGACCCAAGCAGAAATTGGGAACATTACAGTCCTTCCATCCTAGAGATTGCTTGTCCTTGAGCAATCTGTAACTGTACGCCAAAACTGAGTGCAGGATGCCATATCAACCTTAGAGTCGCTGCTTTGTCATTGTGGAATAAACATTTCTCTTCAAAACTCCATCACTGATCTTATCAAACTTGGAACAAAGGAGTGAATGTTTCTTGGCCCACCTCCATGCAATTGATGTGCAGAATTGTGGGCGTTTCTAAATAAACCTGCAACTCCTCTTTATTGCGCTCAATCTCAAACAACTCAATCTCCACAATATCACAACTAATAGTATTGCATGGACCAATCATTCTCATATACTGTGAATCATCATAATTAAATGCAATTAGGCCCATACCTACAGTTTGGGTTGGTGTTGCTTGAACAATACCATGTTCTTTCGTTGAGTAGTCCTCCTTTTTGACATCTTGAAATTCTGATATTTCCTTCTGCTCTACTATCATCACTTCTTTTTTGTCATCCTCCTGTGTTTCTGTATTCTTCACCCTCTCAGGTTCCACCTTTGCTGCTTCTGACTGTTCTTCCTCTTCTTGAGTAGCGGATTGAGGCATGTTCTCTTGCAATGGAGAGCAATAATCTTTTGTCAATACCATCAAATTTGCAAAAAGAGGAAAATATATATTCTCTTGCATATCTTCAATCTTTTGAATAAGATCATTGTATATCTCATAAAAAGGAATCACATGATCTATTATGACAAGGTCCTGCTCACTCTTGATCTGCCATTTCCTTTGTGAACTCTTTCCTATCAGCTCTTCATATTTTGAAAAGGAGGACCTGGCTTCAATCTTTCCAACTGATGAATGTATTTTTCATACCTCTCAGCAGTTTCTGCAACCTGATTTTTATAATGATTTACCATTGCTGTCTTTTCTCTACCCTTGCTATAAAGATTCATTCCAAGATATCTCTTAATGGGTGCCATGATCTTTTTTCCTCTTCAATCTGGTGATTCATAGGCTGGCAGGATTCCATCTCTGATACCACTGAAATATGCTAGCTAATGAAACCTAACAATAGCTGACTTCCACACTAAGAAAACAGATTTATGCTTTTCAAACTCAGTCCTTTCGTCAGATTAATATAAAGACTCAGAATTTTTATGCGTAGAATATTAAAATCAATTACTTGGTTCATGCGATTAACTCATCACACATCCACATTTTGGGTGAGTTTTATTGTTTGCAAATAATAGAGTATACAAAACCAGATTTCATAAATACATATGGCAAATGTGAAACAAATTCATATAGGGTTTTCTTTAACTCCAGGAGCTGGGCCCTTGTCCACCTACGATAGTAGATAGGGATCTTGCATTTAGAAGCGCAAGCTCACTCAGTCGATAACAGAGATCTTCTGGGAACTTGGAAGCAATAATCTTCAGTGAAACAATCTGGTCTCAGCCCTATGCTCAGAATGAGTCTGAGTGCAGTATGTGTGTGCGCTTTAATCTCCACTGTCTTCTCCTTACATTGATTGCCGAATAGACATGCACTTGTATGAGCATTGCAGTCCGAATTCCTCTGATGTGCACCCTAGACTGCTTCAGATGTAAATTCCAAATTGCTATCACCTGAAATCCTTGACTTCTTTGGTTTGCTCCAGTTTTAATACGCAGATGGGCGTCTGAATATTGGTTGTTATTGGGCTGAGTGCTGGAAATCGGGGACATTACACCATGGCATCATAAATTTCACCCAAACATGGTTGATCCATACTAGCAAGTGTAATTATACATGATGGGCTCAATGAAGCTTATATAGTCCACACAAGCCCTCCCAGTCCTTATCCATGATCAATGCTTTGACCTTTTGGGCTCTATTTGTATTTGATTGCTTCTATGTTGTCCATAAATTGTTTATGTTCATGGTGCTCAATGGCTGCTTGTTCAAAATGATTGTGTGATGTGAATCAAGTCTTAGTAACCTAACATGGTGTTAAAAAATGAAAGTTAAAACAAATAAAAAGTTAAGAAGTAGGTATATCATTTGGGCTCTATTTGTATTTGATTGCTTCTATATAGTCCATAAATTGTTGTTGATCATGGTGCTCAATGGCTGCTTGTTCAAGATGATTGTGTGATGTGAATAAAGTCTTAGTAACCTAAAATGGTGTTAAAAAATAAAACAAATGAAAAGTTAAGAAGTAGGTATACCATACAATCAAAATATATATTATATAGAAAACTTAAAGTAAATCAACAAACAAAATAATAAAATAATGAAATTTTTATAAACTCAAGCTTCAACAATTCCAACTTGGAGGACCCGAAAATTGAATATCCTTAGCTTTAGTGTAGATTTCTTAGCCTTACTCGAGTTGTATACAATCTTATAACCTAACATAACCAAGTATTTATCAACAAAAGTATCTCCAATAGCACTGAGCTGATCTTTTAACTCAGAAATCTTCATGAAATAAGAAGTAACAGATTCTCCTCTAGACATTTTCACATGCAGCAGTTGACGCTTAAGGGCTAAAGCTCTGCTGGTATTGTTGAATTCATAAAGATCCTTTAGAGTCTGAAACATTTCCTTAGCTGAATCCAACTTAGAGATGATAGGCACCAGATGATCCTTAACAAAATCAATCAGAATTTTCTTAGACATGGTCTTGTTCTTTCTCCATTGAACTTTCTCTGCATCAGCAGAAGCTTCTTCTATATCTTTCGAGACATAGTCACGGAGATCATTCTCTTCTAGAGTGATCAGAATTCTAAATTTCCAAGAAGAGAAATTTGACGAACCATCTAGTCTATCTTCTACTTTCAATCTGTTCACCATAATGAATGACTTAGGCAAACAACTGAAAGAAATAAAGAACTTAAAAAATTCTGGTTTTGGATCGATCTTCTAGACCCACTATGATACCATGTTAAAACGTGAACCAGAATATAGAAAACTGAGAACAAAAAATAAAGAACGAAACACAATTACACAAGCCCTTATCTTGGGAAAACCCTCCACCTGAGGGTGAAAAACCCAACCCACACAAAATGAACTTTATTTATCGTAGAAAAGAATACAACTGATGATAGTCTTAGATTACTATCAATCACAATAATATGAGTTTGATTCTCTACAAATCAATCATAAGAATGAACTCAGATGATACATTTCGCATACAATCCAAAATCTTCATATATCTGAAAAACTTTGTATGTAGAAGGAACACATAATATTTTTGATCTGTTAGACACAATCACACATTTTTTCTGAAAGAGAGAAGTCGATATTGAAACTGCCGAAGAAGAAGAAGATGAGACAAGGAACAACAACGAATATAACATATCAGAATTTCAATGAAGAGTCACACGAAGGGAGAGGGAAAGGAACATATAGTTACATCTTCAAGGACAACCTCATCACCTTCATCGACAACCACATCACCTTCACCAACAACCGTAGCAACATGAAGAGTCACTGACAACAAACAAGGCAAGGAAGGAACGAAAGCTAAGGAGCCGATACTAGACGAAATAAATAAGGAGCCAATAATCTCTATCGTAGCTATATCTTCAACACTCCCTCTTAGCAAGAGAGAGATTTTCATCATGTCAACATATGACAAGTACACATACCTGCAACTCAGAAGATGTCAACAAAAGACACCATCACAGTTTTTATTCAATAAAGTTGTTATCTTAGTATAACAATATTCATAAAGTCATACACATGACTTCCACCATAGTTACTCCCAGAGGGTGGATCAAAGGATTTCACCTCGAACTTCTCTCGCAGAGATAAACTTATTAACCAAGGGATTTCACCTCGAACTTCTCTCACAAAGAAGAACTCATTAAACAAGGGATTTCACTTCGAACTTCTCTCACAGAGAAGAACTCATTAAACACATGCAATGTATCACTGAAGTTGAGACTCTCTCTCAGCAAGTGCATCATTTTCCATCATACCAAGCTTTTCTCGGAAGTAACAGAACTTCACTCTCAGAAGTGGCTTGGTGAGAATGTTTGTAGTCTGCTCTTCTCTAGAAATGTACTTGAGTTCAATTGCTTTTCGCTGAACCATGTCTCTCAAGTAATGATATTTAATTTCCACATGTCTGCTTCTATCATGAAATATTGGATTAACTGAAAGTTTCACACAACTTTGATTATCACACAAAATCACAGTAGGTTCCAAAGGTTGTCCAAACAAGCTTGCAAGTAATTTCCGAAGCCACACAACTTCTCTTGCAGCCACACAAACTGCAACATATTCTGCTTCAGTTGTACTTTGTGCAACACAAGATTGTTTCCTGCTGCACTAGTAAATCATAGCTGAACCTAGACTAAAACAACAACTTGAAGTGCTTTTTTTGTCATGCACACAACTTGCCCAGTCTGAATCAGAAAACCCCTGCAAGTTCAGCTCTACACATGAAGAAAATTTTAAGCCAAGTCCAATTGTACCACACACATATCTCAATATATGTTTGGTTGCCACAAGGTGAATATGCCTTGGTTCACACATGAACTAACTCAAGGTATTAACTGCATAGCATATATCAGGCTTTGTTTTAAACCAAGTATATTAAAGAGCCAATTAATTGTCTATACATAGTAGGCTCAACTAAATCTGAAGAAGTTGCATCCTCATGTAATTTCTTCAGATTTACTTCCATAGGAGTCGCCATAGACTTACACAACATGTCAAATCTTTCAAAATATCAATTGTATGTTTACCTTGACTCAATATGATTTCATTTGGTCTTTGCCATACCTCAAGTCCAAGGAAATAATGTAACAAACCAAGATCCTTCATTTCAAATTCTGAAGCTAAATCCTTCTTACATTTGTCAATGAGATCATCATTACCAGTGAGGAATAAATCATCAACATATAGTACTAAAATAAGTACCTTATCATCACATACCTTGAATTTTAAGTTTGGATCAACATCATTCTTTAAAAAACCCAAGCTCAAAAGATAGTGGTCTATCCTTTCATACCAAGCACAAGGGGCTTGTTTAAGACCATATAGGGCCTTTTTCAGCCTACATTAAGCCCTCTGGTTGCTCAATGTAAACCTCCTCTTCAAATTTACCATTCAAGAAGGCTATTTTCACATCCATTTGATGAAGTTTCCAACCCCTAACAACTGCAACATCTATAATAGTCCTGATAGAAGTGTAACGTGCTACAGGTGCAAAGGTTTCTTCAAAATCTATACTTTCCTTTTGGGAAAAAACTCTGGCTATAAATCCGGCCTTGTACTTTTCTATATTTCCATCAGCTGCATGTGTGATTTTGAATAGCCACTTAGAAGAAACCGTTGATTTGTTTTTAGGCATTGGAACAATGTACCATACATCATTTTTCATAATAGATTGATATTCCTTTATCATGGCATCCTTCTACACTTGCTGATTTAAAGCCTCTTCAACATCTGAAGGCTCAGATGCTAAGATATGACTCATCAAAGATACATAGCCAACAAACTTGTGAGGTCTTTTGCTTTCTTTGAAAGTACCACGAGGGGCTGCATATTTTCCAGCATCTTCCATAGTATGTCTAGCCCACAAAGGTCTTTTCTTGTTAGCTGAACTAATACTAGGACTTGTTGATGTAACTATAGAGTCAATTGGATCAATTGGATCAGCTGAATCAATAGGATCTTCTAAATCTGTAAATTCCCTTTGAATGTCTGAAGATGGATTCGGATCAGCTGTATCTAAATCTTGAGGGTGCTCAAAATCTTCTTTATTGGATTCTATGCTAGATTTTTTGAATTTCATGCAAGCTACATCTTCATCAAAAGAAACATCTCTGCTGATCTCAATCTGTTTTTGTCTTGGAATGTAGATTCTATATGCTTTTGAAGAATCACTATAACCAACAAAGATGTCTTTCTTGCCTGAAGGTTTTAATTTAGATCTTTTCTCTTTAGGAACATGAATATAAATAGGGCATCCAAAGATTCTGAAATAACTTACATCTGGTTTGACACTTGAAAAGGCTTCTTCTGGAATCAAGTTGTTTAGAATCTGATGAGGACTACGATTCTGAATGTGAACTGCTGTCCTGCAAGCCTCGGCCCAAAGAAATGTTTGAAGACTTTGGTCATGAATCATAGCTTTTGTTGCTTCAACTATTGTCCTATTCTTCCTTTCAGCCACACCGTTTTGTTGAGCATTATAAGGGACACAAAACTCCCTCTTAATCCCAGCGTCAACACAAGTTATGAAAAACACCAGAAACATATTCTCCTCCATTATCAGATCTAAGAATTTTTATTTTCTTGTTAGATAGATTTTCAACTAGAGCTTTAAACTTTTTAAATCTGGACACCACTTCATCAGACTCTTTAGACTTAAGAAAGTAAATACAACACTAATGAGAAAAATCATCAATAAATGTGACATAATACCAAAAACCACTAAGAGAAGCAATTGACATAGGTCCACATAAATCAGAATGAATTAATTTTAGAGCATTCTTTGCCTTACTTTCACTACTATGAAAGGTGCTCTTAATGTTCTTACCTAGAGCACACCCCTTGCAAAACCCCTTGTAAACACCTTCATGGTTTTGGTTAAGCTTAGGAAGACCGATGACAACCTTCTCCATTGAAGATAGTTTTGAAATTTAAATGACCAAATCTTTTATGCCACAACTCACATGAACTTGAAGAGTAATGAGCTAAGACTTGAATAGGATGAGTTGAAAGCTTGTAAAGACTATCATGATGAACACCAATAACATGAGCTGATTGAATACTAGAGTTCTTCTTGCATGCAAGTACTTTTCCATCAACAAAAGCAACATGATAACCTTTGTTTTTTAATGCAGAAATAGAAATCAGATTCCTCTTAATACAAGGAACAAATAGGACATCACTTAAATGAAGAGGAATACCAGAGTCCAATTGAAAATAAGTATAACCAACACCCTTCATAGAATAGCAAACATCATCATTAATGATAACTTGAAGATGAGAGTCTTTTTCTTTCAAATTTGAAAAGTGCTCACGAAAACCAGTGATATGACAAAATGCTCCACTATCTATCAACCATGTGTCACAGTTAGTAGGAACATTACTAGAAAGTGCAGAAATAAATAAGAATCCTTCAGAATTTTCACTCAACTCTCTTTGAGGAGAAGGATTCTCGACATTTGTAGTAGCTGCTTGAGTCTTAGATTTTGAAACACAATCTCTGGCAAAGTTACCAAATTTGTCACACGTAAAAAACCGAATACTAGAAAGGTCCTTCCACTTTTTGTTGGCAATAGGGGCTGACTCATAATTCTTGTCTCTGAATTTTTTGAAGTTACCTTTCTTTCCTTTCCCCTTAGATGCATGGGAAACAAGCACATGATCATCTTCATGATGAGATTTGAGACCATAACCTCTTGCTTCTTGTCTGCATTCTTCCTGAATGCAATCTGCCCTCAACCTATCAAATTTAGGAAGATCACCTCTTCCACTAATGCCTTGAATGAAGGATTCCCAGGAGATGGGAAGTCCATTCATAGCTAACATAGCCAAGTCTTTATCAACAAAAGTATCTCCAATTGCATTGAACTGATCTTTTAATTCAGAAATCTTCATGAAATAAGAAGTAACAGATTCTCCTCTAGACATTTTCACATGCAGCAGTTGATGCCTAAGGGCTAAAGCTCTGCTGGTATTGTTGAATTCATAAAGATCCTTTAGAGTTTGAAACATTTCCTTAGCCGAATCCAACTTAGAGATGATAGGCACGAGAGGATCCTTAACATAATCAATCAAAATTTTCTTAGCCATGGTCTTCTTTCTCCATTGAACTTTCTCTACATCAGCAAAAGCTTCTTCTACATCTTTTGAGACATAGTCAAGGAGATCATTCTCTTTTAGAGTGATCAAAATTCTAAATTTCGAAGAAAACAAATTGGACGAACCATCTAGTCTATCTTCTACTTTCAATCCGTTCACCATAATGAATGACTTAGGCAAACAACTGAAAGAAATAAAGAACTTAAAAAATTCTGGTTTTGGATTGATCTTCTAGACCTGCTCTGACACCATGTTAAAACTGGAACTAGAATATAGAAAACTGAGAACAAAAAATAAAGATTGAAACACAATTACACAAGCCCTTATCCTGGGAAAACCCTCCACCTGAGGGTGAAAAACCCAACCCACACAAAATGAACTTTATTTATCTCAGAAAAGAATACAACTGATGATAGTCTCAGATTACTATCAATCACAATAATATGAGTTTGATTCTCTACAAATCAATCATAAGAATGAACTCAGATGATACATTTCGCATACAATCCAAAACCTTCATATAATAGAAAAACTCTGTATGCAGAGGGAACACATAATATCTCTGATCTGTTAGACACAATCACACATTTTTCTAAAAGAGAGAAGCCGATATTGAAACTGTCAAAGAAGAAGAAGAAGACGAGACAAGGAAGATAACGAATATAACATATTGGAATTTCAGTGAAGAGTCACACGAAGGGAGAGGGAAAGGCACATACAGTTACATTTGCAAGGACAACCTCATCACCTTCACCGACAACCTGATCACCTTCACCAACAGTCACATCACCTTCACCAACAATGGTAGCAACATGAAGAGTCACCGACAACAAACAAGGCAAGGAAGGAAGGAAAACTAAGGAGCCGATACTAGACGAAATAAATAAGGAGCCGATAATCTCTATCGTAGCTATATCTTCAACAAGAAGTAACTATCCCCAGGGATTTACAGGCACCCTGTACCAGAGGAAAAGACAACACACCCAAACCACAAACAAGAAACCAAGGCGAGCCCAATAAAAATGCTAGCATACACCAAGGAATGCACACAACAAAGGGTTTTAGCTGGCTCCCTCAACCAGAAGAGGACAAACAACACTTTACTTCTTCACTTTTTGGGAGCGAAGGGTCATCAAAAGCAGTTGTAGATATAGATTTTTTCTTTTTCACCAATATCCATCCTTCTTCCACCTTCGCAGCGGAATCCATCCAAGAAGTCAGGTGCAAAGAACCCGAGAAAGAGCTAGCCAAGCCCAAAGGACCAACAACATCCAAAGAGCCAACAACATTGACTTCCTCCCTATTAGTAACGGGAAGGACAACCACATCAGAAGAAACACTGGCTTGAGACCCACAAACCCCAGTAGCCACCACAAGCCGTGAGGAATCAGAGCCACCCTCCCTAGAGGAAGCCTCCCCTCCCGTCAGAGGAGCCGTTGTAGTAGCCGGGCTATCCTGAGCAACCACCTGGGAAAAATTTCGCTGTGAAGAATTCTTCACAACAAAATAATGCCGAGCTGAAGCACCGTTCCACCAAGACGCAAAACGTTTCTTAGTAACACCAAGATCACATTTAGCAGCAACATGACTCGTTTTAAAGCACTTTCTGCACTTGAAGGGAATCCCTTCATAGTCCAAAGACTGAATCCAATGGCCTTTAGAAGACATAAGCTTAATCTCTGCAGGCAAACCCTTAGACACATCAATGTCCACCAAAATGCGAGCATAGGTGGAATGACGAATATTAAAAGAATCAACATCAAACATCAGAAAGTCCCCAAGAGCCTCCCCCACTTCCTCCAGAAGAGAATCCACCCAAAGATGAAGTGGGAGGTTAGGGAGCCTGACCCAAATAGGCATCTTGTTGAAAGTTTCAGAAGAGGGTTTGAAATATTTGTGCCAAGGCTTAACCATTAACACAAACAATCATCCCAGCTGAAGAAATGATCACATAGAATACAGTTTCTGTCCTCAACATTCTCAAATTTTGCTATGAAAAACCCTTTAGCCAAAGGGAAGATATGAACTGTACCAGACAAGATGGGCTCCCAATGCTTGGATATCCACACATGAAGTTTTGGAAGGCTGGACCAAAAAACCCCTAAATCTACAAATAACACCATGAGCAGCAAAAACAGAGGCAACATGATCAATCTCAGCCTTAGTATCCTCCTCTAGAGAAATGGCAATGGACCTGCAGATAGGAAAAGGCTCTGCCATAGGAGCAACCCTCATCTTAACCCCAACATTGGAGCGATTACCCCTAGGAGGTGGAGCAGAGAGAGCACCCACACCCGAAGAGGGAAGAGACCGCACTGAAGGCGGCAGACGGGCACCCGAAGCGGAAGGAGAAGCCAACGGGGTAGAACCAGAACCACCTGCAGAGACCTGCAGGCACACCTTAGCTCCCGAACAACCCACCTTGGTGCAGTCAGGATCCCCCGAAGCAGAGACAAGACCACCGTAGGCAGAAGCAGACCCCCCTTTCGCAACACCAACATACATAGCAGACAGAGGGGATTCAAAAATCCCCAGCGGGCAGGAAACACCTCCGACAACCATCTCAAATTAATTTTCAGATATGTTTATGAGATGCACCTTATTACTTGTTTTGCTAATAGTAATATTTCAAAAGCATAGTTTAATAGTGCCTTAGAGTTGCCATACCAGTAAATTTTCATAATTCCAATTTGATCAGTCAAACAAGAAAATAATCTGATCCATATGAAAGGTTTGTTAATGTGTTGGGAAGAATGGCTTGACTGTTTTATTAGTTGTCTGTTGTTTTATAGAGATAAATTGTGATATCTGTAAGATAAAATGTAGTGAAAATATTTTCATCAGATTAGTCACAGTTTCACTTAGTTTTTTTCAAATAGCCCTTATGGTAGGGAAGTGTATGTAGCAGGTGCTACATTGATTGCTTGATTATATTAGGATCAACTTTGAGATGTATGCTTTTGACACTTTTGGAATCTGATTTTCTTTGAACTTGCATTTTAGAGAATTTAAATGAAACTGTGATTTGTTGGATTTTCTAAATCCATTATTGTAAGGATAGTCTGGCTTAACGTCAACTAAAATATTCCACGCTGTTAAAGGTATGTAGCTTTACTCTAGCTTTCTAGTTCAATATCTGTAGTTTTTGGTGGCCCATTTTCTACAGTTCTAATTGTGTTAGTAGTCATTGTCACACTTCATTGATCCTTTGCCTTATGATTATAATCATAGAAATTATTCCTTAATCATGGCCATCTATTTGATTTTTATAGTTATAGATGTACTATAATAATAGTGTGGCACAAAATTATTTTGGTCAGTTGGAAAAGTTACAACAAATATGTTAGGTCAAGGATTATATTCATCAATTCGAAAACATGTCCTTTTGAGTAGAGATAATTATGGATGAGAACTTAAATGACCTATTTCTTAGCAAGCTCAAGTATCATATTCAACATATGGTACGCATGTTTATTCCACTTAAAATATCTAATTCTATTATTATGTCATTTTTTTATCAAGGTAAAAATAGGTTTTGAGGGGACCCGAAACCCCTTACAAAAGAGAACCGGGGATTGGAACCCAACAGATAAGGCTGCCCAAATAGATAGACATAAAACACCAGCAACCTTGACCAACACAAGAAAAAGTATAGCAAGATACTATCCCAATTACAGGCACCCTAAACCAAGGGGGACAAGGGTTTTAGCTGGCTCCCTCAACCAGAAAAGAACAACATATTACTTCTTCCCTTTATGGGAACGAAGGGTCATATCAAAAGAAGTTGCAGATTTAGATTTTCTCCTTTTCATCAATATCCACCCTTCTTCCACCTTCGCAGTGGAATCCATCCAAGAAGTCGAGTGCAAAGGACCTGAGAAAGAGTCATCCAAGCCTAAAGAACTGGCATCCAAAGAGCCTGCAGTATCAACTTCCTCCCTGTCAACAACGAGAAGGACAACCTCATCAGAAGAATTACCAACCTGCGATCCACAAGCCCCAATAGCCACCAAAGGCCGTGAAGAATCAGAGCCACCCTCCCTAGAGGAAGCCACCCTATCCGCTAGAGGAGCCACAGTAGCAACCAAGCTAGCTTGAGCAACCACCTGGGAGAAACTTCGCTGTGAAGAGTTCTTCACAACAACATAATGCTAATCTGAAGCACTTTTCCACCAAGACACGAAATGTTTCTTTGTAACACCAAGGTCACATTTAGTAGCCACATGACTCGTTTTAAAGCACTTTTTGCACCTGAAGGGAATCCCTTTATAGTCCAAAGGCTGAATCCAATGGTCCTTAGAAGACTTAAGCTTGATCTCTGTAGACAAACCCTTAGACACATCAATGTCCACCAAAATGCGAGCATAGGTAGAATGACGAATATTAAAAGAATCATCGTCGAACATCAGAAAGTCCCCAAGAGCCTCACCCACTTCCTCCAGAAGAGAATCCACCCAATGATGAAGTGGAAGGTTAGGGAGCCTAACCCAAATAGGCATCTTGTTGAAAGTTTCAGAAGAGGGATTGAAATCTTTGTGCCAAGGCTTAACCATTAACATAAAACAATCATCCCAGCTGAAGAAGTGATCACATAGAATACAGTTTCTGTCCACCTTATTTTCAAATTTTGCTATAAAAAACCCTTTAGCCAAAGGGAAAATATGAACTGTAGCAGACAAAATGGGCTCCTAGTGCTTGGATATCCATGCATGAAGATTAGGGAGACTGGGCCAAAAACCCCTAAATTTGCAAATAATACCATGAGCAGCAAAAACAAAGGCAACATGATCAATCTCAGCCTCAGTATCCTCCTCCAGGGAAATTGCAATGGACCTCCAGACAGAAAAAGGTTCAACCACAGGGGCAAACTTCTTCTTCATCCCAGCATTGGTTCCCCCAGGAAGCGGAGCAGACACAACACCCTCCCTCGAAGAGGGAATAGCCCACGTAGAAGGCGACAGTTGAGCATCCGAAGAAAAAGAACTAGAACCCCTCGAACCACCCACCTTGGCACAGACAATAGCCCTCACAGATCCCCCTTTCGCAGTAGGGGAGCGAGCAGGAGCCACATGCGGGAGGGCCACAACTCCAGGAGAATGAGCGGGAGGCAGGACGACATCGACAATGACAGGGGAGCGAGCGAGAGCCACAGGTGGGACGGTCACAACACCATGAGAACGAGCGGGAGGTAGGACCACATCGACAACCTGCATTAGGGCATCGACAGACGACATCGTTAACTTTCTTTAGATTTTTACCATCTAAGCATGACATACCCTTATTATTATGTCATGTTTATTCCACTTAATGTATTATTATGTCATGTGGGGTAGAAGCTAAAAATCAAAAAAATATTAGTAGCAAAGATAATGGCACCTCTAGTATGCAAATTCGTTCACCTACTAGGTTAATGCCTCAACAAATTGAAGAATAAAGAGGAAAAGGATTTTGTTTCATTGTGAAAACAAATATTATTGAGAATATAACTATGTTGAAAAATTGTTTTACAATTGAGGGTGCCAACAAAGAAGAGGATGAAGAAGTAGAAGATGCTGATGAGGTAGATGAATCAAAAGATGCCCTATCATCAACTCTTAATATTGACTTTAAAAATCTTATAACTAATATTCTAAATAATTATAAGAGTTGTATTATTTAATTAACTAAATTCAAATAATAATTAAAGATACTAACTAATAGTAATAATAATTAATTAATAATAATTTAATTTTGATAAATAGAATTGGATTGCTCTTGTGAAATTTGCCCTTTTTCTAGCTAGGGTTTTTGGCAAACGACAAAGAAGGAAGAATTGCAAGAGGTGGAGAAAGAGTCATTGAAGGGGTGCCTTATGCATACTACAAACCCTATGCTACTTGCAAATTGCATCTTATGACGTTGAGGATCTGACTCCATGACGAAATGGTGGATTGTTAGATTGATTTTAAGAAAGCCTTATGCTATTAAACCTTACTTTTCTCTAATATTTCAAAGGTTTTGATTTGTAATTAATTTTTTTCTCATAATTAAAAAATGTTAGCTTTAATTTTTGACTTTCCAATTTATTTCACCTCTACCGATTTTAATATCTTCTAACCTTGAACTATAATTCTCATATTCTCTTCCTCTATTCCAACAAGGTCTCAGTATCATTAATTAAACACTATCACTAGCCTTCAAGGTTTTAAACACTATTTTAAAACATCAAGCTTTCTCCTCCCTTGGATACTTGAACAAGTGATTATTCCATAAAAGTTCACAAGCAAGTTTAATATTCAAAATTATCATTTTCATCTCTGTCACGATACTATATAAATCTTAATAATCACTTGTTTAAGTATCCAAGGAAGGAGAAAGTTTAAAACATCGAGCTTTCTCCTCCCTTGGATACTTGAACAAGTGATTATTCCATAAAAGTTCACAAGCAAGTTTAATATTCAAAATTATCATTTTCATCTATATCACGATACTATATACATCTTAATATTGATAATTCTAGTTTTAAATTTTACTAAATATAAAGCCATTGATGTTAGCTTACTTAAAAATTTAATATACTATACTTTAGATTTTATGTATATGATATACATATATTTGAATAACAATGGAAAATGTTTATAAACAAATCACAACTTCTTAATTTGTTTGCTTGATAAGCCACTTGAATTTTTAATCTACATATTTTACCAGTCATATCTACTATATAAGTGTTATAAACATAGTGGATGCTATTTTATTATTATTATTGTTGTGTCAAACAATTTCAATTTTTTTCTAACTAATTTACTTGTATAAAATTATTTCCAAATGAAGTAAACAATTACAATATTTGCAACCACTATAAATTCTTATAAAATAGTAAATTAAATTTCTTATATTATTATGTTTGTATAATCTAAGGACATCCCTGATTTCTACAACATTTATAAATGTATGAGTTAATTAAAAATGTCCTTAAAAATACGTTTACTAATAACAGTATTTTGAATAAAATTTTAAATAACATATCTATAGTAGTTTTTTGACTTTACCTGGCCGCATGATCTATTACTTATTTTGAGAGGATAGCTATTTATATGAATTATCGATTCATTTAATTACCCTTACAAGGAAAATGATAACTAAATATAAAAATTTGATAAAGGTATTTTCAATTCACTATTGTTGAAAATTCCTAACAATCATTAAAGAGATTATGTTTTTTATTACTCTTCTCATTATTTTTAATCTCTAATCTTTCAATTAAAAGGGAATTTGACAAGAACCATTTCCCAATCTTATTAGTAGAATAATCTAACATCTCCCATTGAGCCCCCATTCTTTAATGAATATAAGGATTATGTGTTATAAATAATGATTAACAGGGAAAAAAATACTTCATACTATCTACTTTGAAAAAAATATTAAATTGCGCACCATTTCTTGACTTAAATTTTAAATTTTAATTAAACCAAACTGAAAATCTACATTTTTAAGGAGCCAGTGCATCCTTAAGCACTGCCCTCCCATCTTTGGTTAAACAATACCTTATTTATTTTTTCTTATTTTAGGTTGTTAAATTCTCTTTTATTAATATTAATATTATTAATATATATATTTTTTCAAAATTAGAATAGCAACTTAGATTCAAGATATCATTTTCTGTTTTGGTTACATTATTCAAATCAATTTATTGTTAGTTTCCTTCATTATTATCTCACACACCCACACCCATACCAGTGTATATATTTAATTATTATATGAATTTGTTATGCAAATGAAATGAGTTTAACAAAAGCATGAAACCATGCATTCCAAAGAATACATGTATACTTGTCAATGGTGGTGATTTTAATAGGTTAAGATTGTATTTATATTTTATATACATTAGTGGTTGTATATCTAGAGATGGCTATAGCTAGAATATTTTTTTTAAATGATCCATTTCCTCATTTAAGTTCATATGTGAAAGTTTACAACACCCCTATGCAATTAAAAGTTTTTTTGTACATACTTTGAAATGAAATATAGATGTATGCACATTCTCATAGTCAAATATGTATTCAATTAAACCAGATCTCCTCCTAATATTCTCTTCCTATCTTTTTTTTAAGCAATTATTAAGCTAAATGTACACTTTCACGTAGACATATATTTCCTTGGAGATTGACAATCCTTTCGTTTTCCTTAGGTGGTAAAATGTTTTGAACCAAAGCAACTGGTTTAACGTTTTATTTAGGAGTAGCTTAACAAATTAAGGAAATTAAAAAAAAGAGGTTACTTGAATATACATATTTTAAAGAAAGTTTGTACAATATTGATGCATCTTTAATACTTGAGGTTAATCCATTAGCTATGAGTGAGCTAAGTTCGAAAGTTGTAAGAGATCCCCCATTTACCATGTTGTCACAATGTATTAGGCATTTTATTACTTATTCACTCTTATTCATTATCACTACTTTCATGTGCTACTTTCATGTGCGTGTGGTGTTACAAATTATAACCTATTGCTAATTCCTCTATCTTATCAAGAAATGTTGTAACAAATAAGTTTTAATCTTTCCTTTTATTTTATTTTACTTGTTTTAACAATATTTCAAACACAAGTAAACTCCATGAAATGGAAAACAATTTTAACTATTTCTTAGAAGTCCAAGGAATAAGATCCATAGATAGTGTATGACAATGAGAGTAAAATTGCTCTCCACTCTACCATTATGGCATGATCAAGTGATAAAAGACTATAACCATCCCTCGAGCAAGGAGAATCAACATAAACCCATTTCACTATTACTTACCAAGTTCACAAATACAAGATTTCATATTCCACAACTACAAACCACAAAAAATAGCAACATCACGATTGCTTCTAATTCACAAGATATCAATAAAATATATGCCCTATTTCCCTTATGGGACTATATAGTAGTAAAGACATATTTTATTGATTATTAAATGGAGACCATATAGAGGTGTTCTTGGGTAGCTAAATGCTGGACACTAGATCTCTTGGTTTTGATGAACATGGTTGTACTGAGGGTAGAGGATAGCAATGCTAGAGTACATTTTTTATGAACATGTTCTATGCGAAGATAAAAATAAGGTTATCTTTCTTAAAGTGTGTGCAAATAATATCAAATGGACATTTAGTGTGTATCTGATAATCATATTTTGATCGTTTCAACAATATAATTTAGTATTTACAAATAAATGGAACTTAAGACTTGGAAACTTATATTTTGGAGAATAGGAACGATATATTTCAAATAAAGACTAGTTGAGAAGGAATGGTGAAAATAAGGTTAAGATGCACCTATAGAGAGTGGTTACTATTAGAAATGGGCTCAAAATTATAGAGAAAGAATCTAAACTAAATTTCATCTAATTATGATCTTAGGACTTCATAATAAACAAGTGGCGTGCTCAAGGCTAAGGAGATGTCCTAAGCGGTGGAGTTTCCTCTATGTCATTAAGACTCATAATTTTCAAGGAATATACATATTGATCATTTCTTAATATGGACATGTGTCAAGGAAATAAACAAATAGTGGAGCAACATAATCTCTAGCACACTTTTCTCTTGGAATTCTTCAATATTTCCTCCTGGATTTCTCTATATTTTTCTTATAAACACACATTTCAAAAAGGAAATCCTACAACACAACCAAATGGTTAATGGGGAGTCTACCTTAGTTAGTACCCATATGGGATTTTAAGCACAAATCTACCTATCAAATTGAAATGGTAAAATAAGGAAATAGATATTGTGCTAGTAAATCCTTATTGTAAGTGGCAAATTTGATATGGGTGTAAATATATGTAAAGTAAGGAAAAACACAAGTTCAATACAAATTTAGGTGGATTGGCAAAGAAATTTGGAGTGATACCTAAGACTAGGTAAATTAGGATTTGAAGGAGAGGGAGGGAGAGAGAAAAATAAGGCAATATGGAAAAAAATGGAAAGAAATATGATACTGGGATGAAAATGAATATCTTGAAATAGGTGTGGTCGATGAAAAATAAAAGGGAAATGATAAAGAAACAATGGCTCAAAGGGAGATAAGGAGAAGGATGGGAGAAGGGAAAAAGATGATAAATAGATATAAGGATTGAGACAAATGTAAGGAAAATGACAAAGGGGATGCGTGTCATGTCCCCATTCAAAATAATTTAGTTTAGATGATTAAATAACCCATTCCAATATATCTTGGTCTAAGGTAAATTATCTGGGAGAATAATTTTTATATTTATTCATGTCTCTAATGGAATTTGATAATTTTAAAGTATTATTAGGAGATTTAGATATTGAAATTAAATTAATTTGGTTTCAAATAAGATGTATGGTTTTGGAATATACCAAAATAACTCCCCAAAAATAAATCAATAAGATTCTATAACAAGTATGGCTGATTTTATGACAAGTTTTGATGGTAGAGTTTTTGGTTATTTTTGGCTAACAATGGTAGTGGAAGAGGAAACATTTAATATTGTTTTAAATTTTCCTCCAAGTGGAATTAGTAATTTGGGCACCCAAATGGGCCAAAATGATATAATTATGCAGTTTGTAAACATTTTATGTTTTTCATCTGATCAATTTCTACATCACAATACTTTGTATAAGCTTTATCCTTGACATTGCTTCATTGCTCGAAAATCCATTGGGTTTTGGGATTAATAGATGAAAAACATTAGTTGCCTAAAGAAAATTGTATTTGGAGCTCAAGGAATTGCAAATAATTTCAATGTTTTCTTTGTGTTTGTTGTAATAGGTTGTAGGTAAAGTTTGTGTGAGATGCTGAGGCTATTTTGGGGTTGTGTGATGTAGCTTGTTGCTATTCATTTGCTATTCTATATTAGCTCCAAGAGTTGGAGATGCTATATCTTAGTTTGGGGCAATTTTTTTTTTTGACAATGTTGTGTAGTTGCTTGATTTGTGGGGTTTTCTAAATATTTAGCTATCCTATTTATTTGTTGCTTTTTTGGTAACATCATATTTTATGTTTTTATAATATTTTACATCAAGAATATAATTTCAAGGATTAATGCATAAAACTATGTTAAAATGGATGCAATATAATAAAGAAATTGCTAGATTTTGCAGGTATTTTTAGATATGTTTGAAAGTTATTTCATACAGCTTTCAACATCATATTTTGATTTAGATTTGTTGTGGTTTATTTTATTTTGATTTAATTTGGAAAAATTATTTTGAATCAGTGTTCATACATAATTTTAACTTTTTGAAATCTTTTCAAACTTTGACAAACTTTGAGCAATGTAAAACAATTAGAATATATAACAGAATAGACAAAACTTACACAAGAATATGACACAATGACATGTCCCGAGTGGAAACCCTCTCGGGGAATAAAACCACTCGAAAAATGCCCCATTGCCTTATCTGAAATATTCTTTGTACAATGCCTCACTGGTTGTTTGTATGTCTCACTAAGAATGCTATCTCATTGATAGTCTTTTTTAATGCCTCACTGGACTTTCAATGCCTCACCAGTCTTTTATCATTTACACAAACATTTCATTTTTCAAACACAAAGTATCACCTCTGTTTCATTCAAGTACAACCCCTAATCTTGCATCACTTAATATTCCGAGGCAAAGTTCAAATACAACATGATAGTATGTATTTTTCAAATCCATAATACCACAAGGTATTTCTACAATTGTAGTTTATCATAGATCACTGAATGAGCTTCTAAAATATGAATCAATACAATGCCTCAATCTCAAAAAGATATTTCTTTTCTGTATATCACATAAGAGAAGGAATAGAAGGAAGTACATATAATGTTCTTCATTTTCAACCTGAAACATAACTTCCATCTCTAACTGTTCCTTAACAAGCAACAGTTACAACTTGATATTATTTTGGTTGCTCTTTAACAAATAACAGAAAGATTTGTTCAATGCTTTAACAAAATAATCCTTTGTTGTTCTGTCTTAACAATATCATGCTATGTTGTTCACATTATGAGATTTGAATGCTAACTAAATCAATGTTAACAAACCCTTGACAAAAACTCGAGTTCAACAAAACAATGCTTTACAAACCCTTAATACATTTTCACAGTCCGAATAAAGGTTAACAAAACTTAAACAAATTTAATCCCTTTCACAAATAATCGATGCACAAATGCATAAACATAAACAATCAAATACAAGTAACAATTTTGCTCAGCAAACAACATTCTTAACAAAGACAAAGCAAAACTGAACTTGAAACCTAGATAATGATTTTCATCTTTTTCTTTTTCAAGAAACAAAAGAACTGCAAGTGAAGAACCTTTAGTGAGCCTATCAAAACCAATTGTCATTGTCGTGTTTGAAACTTACTTGCTGTGGCCACCGAAATCACATAACTATGTACGAGTCTGAAACCTTTAAACATGTCATGCAACTCTTTTCTGCCATGTCACAATGTATCAGGCTGTGCCCTAACTGCCACATGCGCTAAATTTTGCAAAATAAACAAAATGAAATATGAATCAGCTTCAAGAAGCCTTTTTCATCTTTTATCCCTTTATTCACCTTAGAACATGCCAAAGGGAATAAAGTCCCAACCTTTTTTTTAGCTTTTACAAACTAATGCCATGGGGAACAAAAGATGTACACCTCCTTGTATTTGCATTAGGATTTTCTCAAAACAATCTTTTCAACCAATGCAACGAATATGACCATGGGGTGAAATAAACATATACATATTTACCCTTGTATAGACTTCCTTTTCAAAGATCAAACATGATAGTGCCGATGTATATCAGATTATGACAACAATGTCAATAGTAATATCAACGTTCTCGCAAGTATATGAACCAATTTGAATATGCTAATTATGTCATGACAATCTGAATCTCACCGACATAGAAGAATGCTCATGGCATCTCAGTATGTTTGACACTAATGCCAAAAATGCCTTAGGGGTCAACAAAATCCTCCTTTGGCATTGGTGTCAAATCTAAAGAGAGTGATCAAATAGAGTCAAAACTGAAACGATATACCTGAATACCTATATCACTGCTGAATACACAATCCTCGTTCTGTCACTTGAGAAAGAGATGTCAGATACCAAAACAAAGATATATACAAAAACTAAGAGCTGCAAATGACAATTAACCATCAACTGAACCATCACATCTAAAGCAAACAACAAGTCAACATATGAAACTGATCAACAGTCAACTAAAATACTGTCAAAAGAATACTGCACTGCAAAAGTAATACTGCACTGCAAAAGTATGATCATAGAACAAATCACCATGAATGCTGCAAATCACTGAAACAAGGAATCAACTGAATTTCGCACATTTCTCCCCCTTTTGACAACAATGCCACAGGAGAGAATTGACTGAGATACTGGAAGAACCTGAAAGCAAACATATGGTACATAAAAATACTAGATATAATCATGCATCATAAATTTACTTTAAAAAACCATGAATGCCACAAAATGCCTTAAGGGGTAAAAATATGCATGGAGTGCCTCCCCCTAACTCCATGAACTAGAGTAATTTACTTAACGAAACTGAGAGAGAAGACACCAAGTGTATCCCTCAGAGATTCAAATGCTTCTTTTGGTAAGGGCTTGGTAAAAATATCAACCACTTGCTCATTGGAGGCTACATATTCTAGAATTATTGCATTTGCCAAAAAATTCTCTCGGAGGAAATGATATCTAATGTCAATGTTTTTGGTACTAGAGTGCATTACATGATTTTTAGAGATATTAATGGTACTTTTATTATCACAAAGAATGGGCACTAGTTTAGAAATAGTAACATGAATGTCCTTTAAAGTTTGTACCATCCAAAGAACTTGAGTACAACATGTAGCTGCTACAATATACTCTGCCTCAACAATGGACAAGGACATCGAGTCTTTCTTTTTGTTGTTCCAAGCTACTAATCTACCTCCAAGAAAGATTGCACCACCAAAGGTGCTCTTCCTGTCAATAATGCAACCTGCCTAGTCAGCATCAATATAGGCTATTAATGTGAAATCATTATGCTTAGGATACCATAAGCCAAAATGAAGTGTACCAGAAACATACTTCATAATTCTTTTGACAACATTTAATTGAGACTGGTTAAGTGCATATTGAAACCTTGAAACCAAGGAAACTGAATGCATGATGTCAGATCTTGTTGTAGTCAAGTACAATAGACTGCCAATCATAGACCTATACATTGTATGATCTATATTAGGCTGATCAACTTCTTGTTGAAGTTTGCAGCTTGTTTCCATAGGTGTTCCAACAAGCTTACACCCACTCATCTAAAAAATTTCTAGCATTTCTTTGGCATCCTTGGTTTGAGATATAAATATTCCTTTATGTAATTGACTGACTTGTAAACCCAAGAAAAATGAAAGTTCACTTAACATAGACTTTTCAAACTTGGATTTCATATTGTTAATTTTGGTAACGTCAGTCGTACATCTTCAAAATTCCGATGCTTACTTGTTAACATATTAGTTTACATGTTAACAATAAACAATAAATAAATTAAATTTATTGTGGTGATTGCCACCAGTCACACCCCTTTATGTTATCAGGCTGGGAATATTATTTATGCCACCAATTACACTCCTTAATGATTAACGGGTTGGGTTAAATAATTCATAATAAATCACGATATGTTTGTTAACGTGCTTAGTGGTACGCAGGGAGAGATGTGTCTTCCCATGTGGGAAGACATATCTCTTCCCTACATACCCTCTCATTCACTTAGATATATAACACACATACAATGGGGAGGAGGACAATACTGAAATTGATAAGTGTTGTGTTTCCTTCATTCACACTACTATAGTTTGAAGTAAATTCCAGACTATACCTTTCATCCGTTCTAGCCTCTTGATCACATAATTTAATTAAACATAACATGGTATCAGAGCTAAGTTAAGGAAGATCAAATTAAATTCTGTAACGATTAGATAGACATTCACCCAGTTCTTAGTAGATCACATTTCTATAATCCTAATGGCAACCAGAGTTAGGTTTGAAGATCGACTAGATGGAGCATCAAATTTTGTATCTTGGAAATTCAGGATCATGCTTGTTTTAAAAGAAAATAATATTGACTCCCATGTCAAAAGTGAAATTCTTGAATCCTCTGATGATACGAAGAAAATTTAGTGGAGCAAGGACAGTGAGAAGCCTCTTAAGATAATTGTGGATTCAATGAGAGACCACATTGTGCCAGTTATTTCTAAATATGAGACGACCTTTCAGATGTTCAAAGCCCTAGCTGACATTTATGAAATCAACAACACTAGCAGGTCTCTCACCTTGAAGAATCAACTACACCATATAAAGGTGAATAAAGGAGAGACAATTACATCCCATTTCTTGAGGATCACTGAGCTTAGGGATCAACTATCCACTATTGGACATCTAGTAGACAACAAAGAACTTGCTATGATGGCCCTAAATGGACTCCCTACCTCATGGGAATCGTTCATTCATGGAATCAATGCTCGTACTAAATTTCATAAGTTTAATAGATTGAAAACCGATTGCATTCAAGAGGAATCTCAACTTGTCACAAGAGGAATAAAACAAAACATTGGCAATGAGGATATTCAAGCTCTAAACTCAAATTCCCACAAGAAAGGAAAGAAGAAGAACTTTCATAGAAAAGGGGACAACGACTCAAATAGAAAGAGGTCTTCAAAGAAGAAGAGAGACTGAAGTACAATGTTTCAGATGTGACCAATATGGGAACTATGTGATGAAGTGTCCAGACATGATCAAACAACAGGCTTCAATGGTAGAAGTTAAGAAAGGGAGTGATTTCGAGAGACTAGTCTTCTACTCAGCCCTCTCTAGTCAAGTCACCTTCAGTTCCAACACATGGGTGATTGACAGCAGAGCATCTCAAGACATCACTGGATTTCGTGAGCACCTAGATACACTTGTGGAAAATTTAAATGAAGAAGTGACAATTGGTGATGACTCAAATTATCCAGTAATGGGAATAGGAACTTGTAATATCAACCTAAAGTTAGGCATATCCCTACAGCTGACTGAAGTTCTATTTGTACCTGGTATAAATAGAAACCTTGTCTCAATTTCTGCACTTGAAGATAAGGGTTACAGATTAACCTTTATGGAAGGAAAGGTACTTGCTTGGCCAAAGAATTCCACCATCAAGAAAGCCCACACCATTGGAGTAAGACAAGGGAGCCTCTACAAACTTTGCACCACTCCACCTCAAGCCTTGATTCACGAGACTCCAGATTTGAATGAACTTTGGCACAAAAGATTAGGGCACCTTCATTTCCATGCCCTACCTAAATAAAGAAGATTATGATTGACTTACGCAAGCTAAGTCACAGTTCTGAAGGAGCTTGCAAGGGGTGTGCCTTGGGAAAGAATACTAAAGGGTCTTTCAATTCTAGCAACAATAAATCCAAAAATTTATTAGAATTAGTTCATTTTGATCTATGTGATCCATGTTTGTACTCTCCTTAGGAGGATTTTTATATTATGTAATATTTGTAGATGATTATTCTAGGAAGACCTGGATATATTTTCTGAGGTACAAAGAGTCTGAAGAAATCCTTTCTAAATTTAAGGAATGTAAAACTCTTGTAGAAAACATGACAGGTAAGAAAATCATAACCTTAAGAACAAACAATGGGGGGGAATAGACTTTTGATATGTTTAAAGATTATTGTATAAATGTTGGGATTAAGAGGGAGTTAACTGTACCTTATAACCCACAACAAAATGGGGTAGCTGAAAGAAAGAATAGGACTATAGTAGAAGCTGCTAGGGCTATGTTGTTTGACCAAAATATAAGAACCTCATTTTGGGTTGAAGCATCTAGGATAGTTGTGTACATTCAAAATAGATGTCCTCATTCTCTTCTTGATAATAAAACCCCTGAAGAAGCCTTTACTGGTAACAAACCTGACATAAGTCATCTCCGGATCTTTGGGTGTTTAGTCTATATTCATGTTCCCAAAGAAAAGAGATCAAAATTAGAACCTCCTAGAAAGAAAGGGGTATTTGTTGGGTACAGTGAAACCTCTAAGGCTTACAGAGTATACATATATGGACAAAGGCAAATTGAACTAAGCAGAGATGTCATCTTTGAAGAAGACATAGCATTCAAGAGGTCCAAAAGCTCTAATGAATTAGAACACCAAGATCCTCCTACAAGCATGGATGAGGATCTCACCCTTGAGATTCAGAGGGAGACCCCTGAAAATGCTAAGCATGAAGTTCAAGACTTACCTTTAGAAGAACATTATCCTGAAACTAGGAAGAGACCACTTTGGGCTAAAAAGATGCTTCAAGAAGCTGAAAATTATGCTACTCCAAAGGGGATCTTCAGAGAAAGTAAGAGACCTAACCTATATTCCAATTATGCTGCCTTGATGAGTGAGACCATTGATGCATAACATTTTTGTGTTGGAGATGCTCTCAAGCATCAAGTTTGGAAAGATGCTATGTGAGAAGAGTATCAGTCAATTCTCAAAAATGATGTCTGGGATATTGTGCTTAGGCCTAAAGGAAAATCCGTGGTATCTTATAATTGACTCTTCAAAATCAAACATGCAGCAGATGGCAACATTGAGAAGCACAAAGCAAGGTTTGTTGCCAGAGGTTTCTCACAGATTGAAGGAATTGACTATGAAGAGACATTCGCTCCTATTGCCAGATACACTTCTGTCCAAGCAGTTTTGGCTATTGCAACATCTAAAGGATGGAAAGTCCATCAAATGGATGTTAAGACTACTTTTCTAAATGGTAAGATTGAAGAAGAAGTTTATTTGGAGCAACCTGAAGGTTTTGTGATTCATAAGGCTGAATCACATGTCTGCAGGCTAAAGAAAGCCCTATATGGACTGAAACAAGCCCCAAGAGCATGATATGAAAGAATTGATCACTATCTCTTGGAATTAGCATTTTCCAAGAATGAAGCAGATCCAAATCTCTACTATAAAGTAATCAATGGTGAATTATTAATTCTTATTCTTTATGTTGATGATCTACTAATCACAGGAGAGGATAATCATATTTTTCGGTGTAAGAAATAATTAGCCTCTGAGTTTGATATGAAGGATTCGGGAATTCTTCACTACTTCCCTGGATTGGAAGTTTGGTAGTAAGTAGACAGTGTAATCCTTAATTAAGGAAAATACACCATTGATATACTCAAGAGATTTGGAATAATGGATTGTAGATTCATGACCACACCTATGGAGACAAATCTGCACAAGCTAAAGGAAGCAGCCGCAGAATCAATGTTTGCAGATCCTACACTCTACAGACAAATTATTGGATCTCTGATGTATTTGGTAAACACAAGACCTGATATATGTTATGCTATTAATACACTAAGTCAGTTCATGTGTGAACCTAGGGAAATACATCTTATTGCTGCAAAACATATTCAAAGATATCTTTAAGGAACTATTGGTTTTGGTCTGAAATATAAACATGTAGACCTTGACCTACATTGATTCACTGATTCTGATTGGGCTGAAAGCATAGTTGACTTGAAAAGCACATCAAGATGTTGCTTCAGTTTAGGATCAAGAATGATCTCATGGATATGTAGAAAACAGTCTTCAGTTGCTCAAAGTTCTACAGAAGTTGAATGCATTGCAACCTCCATGGGAGCAAGAGAAGCAGTATGGCTCCAGAAATTGCTTGTAGGACTATTTGGTCAACCCTTAAATCCTACTATCATCTATTGTGACAATTAGAGTTGCATCAAGCTTTCAATGAATCCAATATTTCATGATAGGTCTAAACACATTGAGATTCCTTATCACTATGTTCGAGATATGGTGGAAAGGAATGTGATCCGACTGAATTATATTAGTACAGGTGATCAGATTGCAGACATTCTTACCAATCCTCTCTCTAGGATCAAGATTGAACACTTTTGAGATAAACTTGGTATGGTTGAAAATGTTATTTAATTTTGAGATAGAATCTCATTTATTCTGATATACTAATATATATTTAAGATGTTTAATGTGTGAACTCTTTTATTTGTCATGTGTGTGACTCCATGACTTCATGGGCTCTCTTGTGAACATTATTGAAGGGTGACGACTTTTCAATAATGAACACTTGTTTCAAATTGATATTGTAAGGTGACGATTTTACAATTATCAATTTATCTATCTTGATGGATATCATGCAACTTGATATCTGTGGACATGTCATGATAGTATATATATCTCTAAGACATTGTGGTAGATATCAGTTGGTTGGTATCATTAAATAAACCATAATTATGATAGAGATATTCATGGTGAATATTATGGACATAATATTCGTGGACATGCCATGAATCATTATCAGTATGGTAGGCATCATGTGAGTTGATGCCAGTGCACATACCTTACTTGATAACTATGAGTTATGGTGAGTATCATGAGACTTGATATTCATTGTTGAACCATATCTCTAGATATCACTATGGTGTGATATCTCTTCTCTTCACAATTAATGGACGAATTGTGATTTTTTCTCTAAATGTGTCCTCCCTAGTTAAGAGGGAGTGTTAATTCTGGTAATGTTCGTCGTACATCTTCAAAAGTCCGATGCTTACTTGTTAACATATTAGTTTACACGTTAACAATAAACAATAAACAAATCAAATTTATTGTGGTGATTGCCACCGGTCACACCCCTTTATGTTATCGGGCTGGGGATATTATTTATGCCACCGGGTACACTCCTTAATGATTAACAGGCTAAACGATTTATAATAAATCGCGATATGTTTGTTAACGTATTGAGTGGTATGTAGGGAGAGATGTGTCTTCCCACGTGGAAAGACATATCTCTTCCCTACATACCCTCTCATTCACTTAGATATATCACAACCATACAATGGGGAGGAGGACAATACTGAAATTGATAAGTGTTGTGCTTCCTTCATTCACACTACTGTAGTTTGAAGTAAATTCTAGACTATACCTTTCATCTATTCTAGCCTCTTGATCACAAAATTTAATTAAACTTTAACACATATGTGGAAATTTAAAACAAAGATCAGTATCATGACTCCCAAAGATGAGGTCATCTACATAGGCAACAACAATCAACATACTATTACCTTTTATTTTCAAGTACAAGTTGTTGTCTACATCACCATTTAAGAAACCTTGTTCATGCAAATGCTTATCTAACTTAGCATACTAGGCTCTTGGAGCTTGTTTTAAGCCATACAAGGATTTTCTTAACCTGTACACATGATCCTCCTTGCCTGCAAACACAAAACCTTCACGTTGTTCCATGTAAACCTCTTCTTCAAGGTCACCATTTAAAAAAGTAGTTTTTACATCCATTTGAAACACTTAAAAATTCTAATATATAGAAAAAAGCTAAGAATATTCTTATGTCAAGTCTGGCCACGGGTGCAAATTTCTCACCAAAGTTTATACCCTCAATATTGAGAGTATCCTTTACATACTAACCTTTCTTTATTGCTGATCACATTGCCTTTATCATCTATTTTGTTTCTGAAAACCCATTTGGCTCCAATTACATTTTTATTAGTAGGTCTGGGAACATGTTCCCAAGTTTTGTTCTTTTCAATTTGGTCAAGTTCTTCTTGCATTTCTTTAACCTAGAGATCATCTTTACTTGCCTTAATATATGTTTTGGGCTCTAACTGAGACATTAAGCATTATTATACTTGATCTTTGACATTAGCAAGTTTTCTTCTGGTCCGAATACCAGCTGATTTATCTCCTATAATATGTTCTAAAGGATGATTTTTCTGTAATAATTTTTCAACATCTTAGGAGTAGTTTCCACAGGTTCTTCAGGTTCTTTAGGTTCATTTTGTTCACTTTGTTTTTCTTCAGGTTATTCTATTTTCTGTTCATTTTCAGGTGTTATTGTGATATCATTATCCTCAAATGGTAGAACATTGTTGTGCAAATTTCTTCTACTTTAATATTTGCACTTTCAACTATTTTCATTGATCTTTTATTGTAGCATTTATATGCTTTACTATGAGTTGAGAATCCAAGAAACCCCTCATCACAACGTGACTCAAAACTGCCTATGTTATCATTGTCCTGTTTAATAAAGCATTTACTGTAAAAGATTTTGAAATATCCCACATTGGCTGTCCTGCTATACCACAATTCATAAGGAGTAAATTTTGTAATAATTCTCATCTGGACCCTATTCAAGATATAAACAACAATATGAACTATTTCTTTCCAATGTGTTTGACAAACCTGCATCCTGAAGCATAGTTCTGACCATTTCCTTAATTGTTCTATTCTTCCTCTCAGTTACACCATTTTGTTGTGGTGTTCTAGAGGCTGAATATTGTCTTTTAATTCCGTGTTCCTCACAGTAGTCAATGAATTCTTGTGAGATATATTCTCCACCCTTATCAGATCTAAGACATTTTAGTTTTAAGTCAGGTTGTTTTTCTACCATCTTTCTGAATATCTTAAAATGGTCAAAAGCTTTTGCTTTATGTTTCAAAAAAGTCACCCAAGTCATTCCTGTATAATCACCTAAGAAGAGCATAAAATATTTTTCATTATTTAAGGATCTCGTCCTAGTAGGACCACAAAGATCAATATGAACAAGCTATAATGGCCTTGTAGATGAATATTCTTTGGGATTAAAACTGACTCTAGTTTGCTTGCCTTCTTGGCATTCTTTGCAGACACTATCATCTAGTTTTGTAAGAATTGGTAAGTTTTTTACATTACGTTTTTTACTAATTTTAACCAGACTTTCATAATTAATGTGTCAGAGTCTTCTGTGCCATAGTTTAACCTCATCAAATTGACTCACAAAACATACATTGTTTTCCTTTTTATCATTTGAGTCTTCTTGAAGGTAATATATATTGCCATTAGTTCCAAACCCTGCTGCAATAGTTTTACCAGTTTTCTTTTTAATTTCACATCCTAGTGCAGAAAAATTTACATCATATCCATTGTCATAAATTTGACTCACACATAACAAATTGTGAGTTAATCCCTCAATGTAGTATACATCATGCGGATGTGTTTCATTATCAAGCAAAACTGTTCCTTTACCAACAATTTGAATGCAATGATCATGTACGAACTTAGCAAATCCCCCTGAATAGTTTTCTTAATGAATAAACTTGTTCTTATCATTAGTCATGTGGTGAGAGTGTTGGAATTCTACACTCTTATGAGAATAGTTGATGTTGTCATTGATGGCAACCATGTGGAAACCAACTGGCAAGTCACCAGCAATTGGTTTCTACAAGCTCGACATCACAAACTTCATACACCGGCAGACACTGACATTGACAGGCACTTCACCGACATTCAGATTACATCGGCAACAAAGCATACCGGTACTCCAGCCGACATGGGATAAAGTTTTGTTTATATGAATTGTTTTGTAATATAATTATCTTTTGTAAGCCAACATGGTATATTGTAAAAGACTCATATATGTATGAGATCTTATAGGTCATTTTATGGTATGTACATGAGAGAGATGTATAATGTGTGATGAGACAATTTTGTATAAGGTGATATAGTTGACAACGAAGGTTTTGGTAAGAGACTGAGCTTAAACCATGTAGCGTCCTAAAATTGTGACACTTGCAATTTCGACTGCATTTGGGTCTTCACGATGGTGGCGCAACGTTGAACCTGAATGGAGACCCCGAAACCTGCTTGCGACATCAAAAACTGCATCTTTCTGCACCTTGGCCTGATCCTCCTTGCACCCTGCTGTCCCGGGAGGTGGGACCATGGCGCCCAGCGCCCTGGTCCCCCAGGACCATGGCGCTCAGCGCCCTGGTCCCTGGCCCTATTTTGGGCTTGGTCTCTTGTTGGGCATCGGGTCTTTAAGTTTGCAATTCGGAAAATAATGTTCCTAGGTCGGCCTAAGGTCAGAAAAATCAGTCTCCTAACCCTAATTGACAAGTATATAAACTACTTTTCCTCTCCTAGAAAAGGGTAAGGAAAGGAAGAAAAGAAGCAAGAGCAAGACCCGGAAGCGATATTCAAACATTCAAACATTCAAGCATTCAAGCATTCCTTCAAGCAATTGAGTATTCTAAGTTTCCATTCAAGGCTAGGTGTTGCATTCAAAGACAAGGATTCAATCATTGAAGAGGAGATCACCTACAACATATAACGTACAACATTCATTACACCTTCGCATGTAAGAATACAAACATTCTTACAACAAGGTATCAGTACTTGTTTACATTACAAACATTTACATTTACAACATTCTCATTTCTTGGTTAATTCCAAAACCGGGGTTTGACCTAAAGGCAAACCCCTAATCCCTAACCCCCCAATCATCCTCTCTTTTCTATGTGTAGGTTGCAGGTACATGGCTGTAATTGAAGATCTGGAATCCTTGTGCAGAGACGAACAGATCCCCCTTCGTTTCGTGGATTTTTTGGAGGACTGTGTGCACTCCGGGTGCCATCGTCCCGTCAACTTTCGCTCAAATTTGCAGAACAACATTGTCTCGACATTTTACTACTAATTTCAGGTCTGTAGCTTCATCCTGTGTCCCTATCTCCGTCTACAAGCGAATCTTTCTTGCTTTACATGCATTCCTAGTTCAATCATTCTATCTACATTCTTTACAAAAGAGGGTATCCTTGATGTCTTAACCCTTGAAACTCATTTAGAATCCAGTCTTGCATTGGGTGAGATTGGATCTTGTGGGTTTCAACCCCTCTTTTGAATGTAAAGTCTCTCCCAAGTGAAAACCGTCAATCCTAGTGACCCTCCTTTCTCTCTCCTTGGAGTGGAGTGGAGGGAACACCTAGGGTTCGATTTTCCGCTTTACATTTTGGTGAACCCGACGTGAACATCCTAATTCTGATTATTCATGGTTAGATCTGAAAAATTTGCTTCCTTAATTACATTTCCATGTTTGATCTTTTGCAAATTTTAGAGGTTAATTGCATAAAAACCCTAAATTTTCTTTTTAGTAATTGAGCTTGTGAAATGTTTAATTGTTAATGCTTGTTTCAGATCTACCCTTCTATTGCAAATTGTCAATTCATATTTGTGCTTTAATTCTGAAAATTAAGTGGTTAAGTGTCAAAACCCTAATTTTTAAAAACCTTCTTGATTCAACCTTTAACCAATGATTTCACTGATCAAAACACCTCCAAATCGGCTGTAACTTTGGATTCCGCAACAAAATCACAATATCTCTCATCCCTGAAAATTTTGAAAAAAGTTGCGAGGACCGTGTGCACCCCGAGCGCCATTGTCCCCGACAGTTTTTTCGAAATTTTGGGAGCTAGATTTTACTGTATTTTTCTGCTAAAATCCAGAATCTTGGCTGATTTTATCAATTCTAACACTTTCAAAATTAAAGTCAAAGTTGGTCTAGTGATTGCTTGGATTAAGGCTTATAATCATTCAAAAATTGTTGAAATTAAAATTCATATCAAAATTGTGTTTCTTATAGTCCTAAATCTGAAAAGTGTTTTGGCATTCATTCAAAATTTCAGTGCTTTATTCAAATTTTTGCAGTTTGTGACTTTTGAAATTAAGTGTTTAATTGCAGCAACTTTGATTTCCACTTTCAAAATTTGAAATTTGCATGAAATTGAGTCAACTTTTAAATTTCAAAGCCTGCATTGCTTTCAGTATTCCCTCTAAAATCATAAAATTCAAAATTTCAATTTCCCTCTCTTTTTTCAAAATTCAAATTTTGCATTTTTCAACAATCTTGGTAGGGTTCAATTTTGAGATTGCAACTTTAATTTGGCCTACCTACAGATCGTAAAATCACTCAATTTTTTCAGATTAGCTTTAAAATCATCATAACTTTCATCCTTGAAAATTTTGAAAAAAGTTGCGAGGACCGTGTGCATTCCGTTCGCCACGGTCCCTGACATTTTTTTTGAAATTTCGGGAGATTGTCCTGATTGTATTTAACAGCTTAAATCTAGGAGATTGGCTGATTTTATTGAAATTTGCTACCTCTAAAATTCAAAATCTTCTCTCTCTCTTTAGTGCATGAGTTTTACAACAATAAGCCCTACTTACACTATTCCCGTTAGACGAAGCCTTAGAATTAAGTCTTTCCAAGGTTTAATTACTGAGGAGATGGAACATAATTTGAATGGCCTTTTTAACGAGGACATGGGTAATTCCTCTAATCCTCTTAATGATGAAGAAGCTCTCCATGAGGTTTCTGTAGAACAACTTTTGAAATTGGATAACCAATTTGATGATTTTCGACAATGGATGTCTCAAGAATACCCTGATAGTGAAGCTCTTTCATTAATCGAGGGTCTAAAACGTATGGTTCAAAGTGATAAGAATGGAATTGATATTTTGCGTAGTATTGCACACATTGTGGATTCAAATGTGATGCCTATGAAAAGTTGTGCCGAAACTTTAGGTTATACACAACCTCCTACTCAAGTTAATCATTCTATTCCTTTGACAACTCCTATTGCTAGTATACCTACCTTTACATCAAACATAATGACTACTTCAATACAAGACATTCCACCTATGATCACCAGTCATGGGGGCAATCCTTCTTCTTCAATCAACCCTCTTCCTTCATTCAATCCAACTTCTTCATTCATTCCTTCAATGAGTGTCCCTATTACATCTCCACAAATGAACATGACGCAAGGGGGCAATTCATTTAACCATTCCATTCCTCCTTGTAGTGTTCCTCCTTTCCAATCATCTCCTATGACTAACTATCATAGTGTCCCACCACCTTATTCTCAATCAATACCTTCTTTCAATAAAATAATACCTCCATCACAATCTAACACGTCTAATATGAACTCTTCGACTGAAGCAACCATTAACAATCTTGCACAAACTGTCTCTTCTTTACAGCAACAAATTGCCTCTATGAATCAATCTAAGTCTAGTGTGCCCACATTTGATGTTGCGAGCCCACTTTCTCTTGACATTGTTCGAGCTATCCCCCCTAAACATGTTGAAATCCCGCAATTGGAGCTTTATAATGGTAAGGGTGATCCTCTAACACATGTCAAGACCTTTCAAACAATATGTACCGATTTTGCTTATGACCAAAGGTTGCTTGCAAAACTGTTTACTAGAACATTAAGAGATAAAGCCCTACAATGGTATTTCTCGTTGCCTTCCTATTCTATTACTTCTTTCGAACAACTTGCAAATGCTTTTATTCAACAATTTCAAAACAATATAAGTCCTAAAGTTACTTTGATTGATTTAATGCATTGTAAACAAGGTGTTAAAGAAAAAGTGACTGATTTCATTGGTAGATATAAGCATTTGTATGCTCAAATTTCCTTTCCAGTACCTGACAATGATATTCAAAGAATCTTTATTTCTAATTTACAGAAAGATATTAGAGAAAAACTTCTGTTTTCTGAGTTTATTTCTTTCCAACAGTTGTGCGCAACTCTTCACAATTATCAACTGACTGTGAGTCAAATGGAACAAGAAAATCCTATGGCTCCGAGTGATAAGGGTGATAGTAGTCAACAACCATTTGGGAAGTTTAAACCGAACAGTGAGTCCATTAAGTTCAATGAAAACATCATCAACAACAATGTGAATGCAGCATCAGGTGTGCCTCCTATTTCTAAGTTTTTCAAGAAAGAAAGAAAGTTTACTCCTTTGACATTCCATAGTATTATGAATAAGTTATTGGAACAAAATGTGCTTACTCTCCCTCCTATAAGGCAAATAGATCATGCAAAGATTAATTCACCCTATTTTGATAACAAATCTTTTTGTCAATTTCATCGTCAACCTGGGCATGATACCGAAAAATGTTTTGCTTTAAAGGGTAAAATTCAAGATTTGATTGATAACAATACTATCTCTGTTTCTGGTGTGAATGATAAAGGCAACACATCTGTAGCTCCTCCTAACCAAAATCTTAAGATTTTTACTGATCCATTACCTTCTCATACCTCTAATGTGATTGAGACTAATGATTCCTCTTTCTCACCTGATAGTCTTGTGTCTATGACTCCGAATGTGATTAACTTTGTAGAGCAGCAAAAAATCCCTAAAGAACCTTCCATCACATTTGATTCCAGTGAAACTATCAGGGCACCTGATGGTCCTTTATATATAGTTGCAAAAGTCAAGAATACACCTTGCCGTGGAGTGCTTATTGATCCTTCTTGTATGGTTAATATCATTACTGAAGAATTTCTTTTTACTTTGCAATTGAATCAAGTGATCTATGACAAAACAAATGTGGTTGTGAAATTATTTGATGCATTTTATTCTCCTGCAATTGGTTCTATTACATTACCTATTGAGGTCCATAACAAATCCCTTGATGTGAGCTTTGCTATTATTCCATCATCCGAACAATTTCATGTGAAGCTAGGCTATCCTTGGCTATCTTCCATGAAAGCTATTGCTTCTCCTATTAACAAGTGCTTGAAATTTCCCCATAATGGTGAAGTTGTTACTGTCCATCATAGTCTCTTTAAACCAGCTGAAAGAACTTCTAGTGTTCCTATTGATTATTTTTGGCCTAAACAATTCCAATCTCTCCAACCGCGAAGTGATCATCTTTTCAAATCTTATCAAAAGTGGAAAAAAGATATGATCCTATCTCTAAGTGAACCTCGAACACCCAAACTTGATATTCCTATCGTTCTTGAGAAGGAAGTTCTTCCTTTGAAAGATAAAACTAATGTCTTTCCTCAAGAAGATTCCCAACCCATCCCTATGAATGTGACTATGTCTAATAAACTTCCTAAAAGTAGACCTATACCTCCTCGTCATGATGGACTTGGTCTCCTTCCTAAACCAAATATTCCTCCTTTATATGGAGCAGTTCCTCCTCCTTCCTCTTATGGAGAGAAGAGACCTTCCTCTTCTCCTATTGTTCAACCTAAGAGACCACAACCTAAACACCCAAGTGATAAGGATGAGAACATTCCTCCTCCTCACTCTTCTCAACTTCCTACTAAGACTAGACGAAATCGTTCTGCACGTGAACGCCGACGAAAGTGTTGTCTTAGAGCTCAGGCAGCTGCTTCTCAAACTTTGCAATCCCCAAAAACACCTTCAGCTAGTATTATTCCATTTTCTCCTCAACCGAAAATTGAGCCAAAATCTCCTAAACATAAGATGCATGATGGTCTTGATCCTGTGCGAGTTAAAGATCCTATTTTTATAAATCTTGATGATGATATAGATGAAAATGTTATTCATGATGAAAATGTTACTCCTCTTTCTTCTGATAGTGAATATGAATATGTTGATGTTGATAACCATTTATCTAACGAATTTTCTAAAGCACTTATCCTAGCTCCTAGACAAGAACAACGTGGCTCGGAACATGAACATAGCCCTTGTTTGGATCTTGTGATAGCTCCATCTGCTGTGTTGGTGTTCCTCCTCTAGCGTGTTTCCTGCCTTCCCGAAATATTGATCAGCAAGATCGGGGGGTGGACGACGTGCTAGACTAGTAACATTAGCATAGCAGACTCTCTCCTCCTCTCTTGATCTCTTTTGTTACTTCTTCTATGTGTTATTCTCATTCTTCTATTTGTTGTCCTTAGTGTTGTCTACTCGAGGACGATGCAAAGCATTGAGATCTCTTTTGGTCTCTCTCATGTTGACTCAAAAGACACATGTGTTCCCTTCTTCTAGGTGACCTTCCTTGATTGGGGAATGAAGAACAATTATGCATACATACATATGATATACATGAATTATCATACAGCATACTAACCCCGAGGAAAGCGAAGTCACCTTGTGCTTTGTGTTTTGTGTCTATTATCCTGGGGCTTATCTCACACTTGGGGGCTAAATCCTTGTGATAATGTGCTCCTTTCCCTTCTCATTTCCTATATGTATCACTACCTTAAAGCAATCACCCCCCAATGAGGCATGTGTGATCACTTTAACGTAGGGGGGCATACACCCCGTTCATATCTCTTCAAGATACTTGAAAATTTCTTGGCAAACTTAGCTTTGCCTTGAAAATTTTTGGTATTTTTCTTGCATGACTCATAGTGAGGGAACCTTACTACTGATAGTCATGGTTCTCCCTCGTGATTTTCCCTTTTACTTTGTCAATCGAAGTCGTAAGATCCTTAGTCCACTGGGGGCTTGGTGTATCTTGCCTCCTTGACGTGGTGAAAGTCTTTCAATGTTGTTTCCTTGTACTTTACCGGAAGTATGGGCGTACGCTTATACTCCCGCTAAAGTGGGGGCTAAATGTAGCGTCCTAAAATTGCGACACTTGCAATTTCGACTGCATTTGGGTTTTCACGATGGCGGCACAACATTGAACCTGAATGGAGACCCCGAAACCTGCTTGCGATATCAAAAACTGCATCTTTCTGCACCTTGGCCTGATCCTCCTTGCACCCTGCTATCCCGGGAGATGGGACCATGGCGCCTAGCGCCCTGGTCCCCCAGGACCATGGCGCCCAGCGCCCTGGTCCCTGGCCCTATTTTGGGCCCGGCCTCTTGTTGGGCATCGGGTCTTTAAGTTTGCAATTCAGAAAATAATGTTCCTAGGTTGGCCTAAGGTCGGAAAAATCAGTCTCCTAACCCTAATTGACAAGTATATAAACTACTTTTCCTCTCCTAGAAAAGGGTAAGGAAAGGAAGAAAAGAAGCAAGCGCAAGACGCGGAAGCGATATTCAAACATTCAAACATTCAAGCATTCCTTCAAGCAATTGAGTATTCTAAGTCTCCATTCAAGGCTAGGTGTTGCATTCAAAGACAAGGATTCAATCATTGAAGAGGAGATCACCTACAACATATAACATACAACATTCATTACACCTTTGCATGTAAGAATACAAACATTCTTACAACAAGGTATCAGTACTTGTTTACATTACAAACATTTACATTTACAACATTCTCATTTCTTGGTTAATTCCAAAACCGGGGTTTGACCTAAAGGCAAACCCCTAATCCATAACCCCCCAATCGTCCTCTCTTTACTATGTGTAGGTTGCAGGTACGTGGTTGTAATTGAAGATCTAGAATCCTTGTGCAGAGATGAATAGATCCCCCTTCGTTTCGCGGATTTTTCGGAGGACCGTGTGCACTCTGGGTGCCATCGTCCTGTCAACTTTCGCTCAAATTTGCAGAACAACATTGTCTTGACATTTTACTGCTAATTTCAGGTCTGTAGCTTCATCCTGTGCCCCTATCTCCATCTACAAGCGAATCTTTCTTGCTTTACATGCATTCCTAGTTCAATCATTCTATCTACATTCTTTACAAAAGAGGGTATCCTTGATGTCTTAACCCTTGAAACTCATTTAGAATCCAGTCTTGCATTGGGTGAGATTGGATCTTGTGGGTTTCAACCCCTCTTTTGAATGTAAAGTCTCTCCCAAGTGAAAACCGTCAATCCTAGTGACCCTCCTTTCTCTCTCCTTGGAGTGGAGTGGAGGGAACACCTAGGGTTTGATTTTTCGCTTTACAAACCAATACTGAACCTGGCATGAGAGATGTTTTGAGCAGTAAATTGTATTGGATTTGACAATCCATTTTTTAGTCAGTGCAACTCTTTATTGAGTAGTGAGCTCTAGGCTGTTGGCCTCCCTGCATGTGCAGACTCCTCATTGTAAGTAGTATTTATTCATTGGCCAGTGAGTAAATATTGTGGGTCACAAATCCCACCGAGGTTTTTCCCACACTGGGTTTCCTCGTTAAATATCTTGTGTTATGGCGTGTTTCTATGCTATCTCTATTATTTCTGTTTATTGCATTAATTCTTATTTACCGGTACACTGTTTTGGGATGCAAACTTATAAATAAGTTTAAATATTCTGCTAACCGGTTAGGCACTGATTCATCCCCCCCTCTCAGTGTCTTTGGGACTGACATTGAATCTAACAATTGGTATCAGAGCTTGGTCCTCTATCTTCAAAAGCCTAACAGCTTGAGGAAGATTCTGACACCTGTACAAATGGAGAACTTAAGAAAACAGTTGGAAGGAGCTCTTGAAGATTTTGATACAGAAAAATTGAAGAATATCAAACTTGAAGATGATCTAAGGATTGCATAGGAATTCATTAAAGGACTTTAGGAGAAATTTGTTCTAATACAAAATAAAAGAAAAGAACTTCATGAGAAGATGCAGAATGATGATGATGAAAAAGAGACTCTTAGAGACATTGCAGATAAGTTGAGACAAGAAAACATTAATATGAAGAATGAAATGCAAGATATGACTATGAGGTTATGTAAGGATATTGAAGATAGGAAGAAGAATGAAGAAGACTTGACTAGGAGACTTAATGATGTTGGAAATGAAAATCTGAGACTTGGTCATGAAAATGATATGTTAAAGATAGATCTAATTCACATGCAACATGATAAAGCTGAGCTTGTGAGACAAATTGAAATTCTGGAAAATGAGTTGGCTACTGCAAATAAACACAAAGACAAATTCAAGAAAAGTTCAGAAGAACTTGATGACATGCTTAAAAGACATAAACCTGATGGAGATACTAATGGGCTTGGATTTAAACATGGAGAAAGTTCTGGTACTACAAACAATCAAGATCAAAACAAACCGGTAAGACAATCTAATGCTTATAAATTTAATGGGAAATGTTTTAATTGCAACAAGTATGGTCACAGAGAAAATCAACATAGATTCAAAAATAATTAGAACACAAACTCACCCACCGGTCAATGTTCCAAATGCAACAAAGTTGGTCATAATTCAAAAAATTACAGAATGAATGTGAAATGCTATGTTTGTGGAAGATTTGGGCATTTGTCTAATCAATGCAGATCACAAACCGGTCAAGGATATGGAAAGGCTATTCACATGAATAATGTAACTTGTTATGCATGTAACAAGATTGGACATATTGCTAAATTCTGTAGAAGCAAGAATGCACCGACAAACAACAAAGGATCTAGTTTGAAGGGCAAAGAAAAGGTAAATGAAGTAAAACAAGAATTTTCAAAACAATGGATTAAGAAGAGTGATCAGAGAACTGATGAAACTATCTCTTCATCGGTAGAACAAAGTAATCCTCCACCGGCAGGAGATTCTTCATCTAACTGAGGAATAATCCTTAGGGGGTATTGCAGCAAGTTGAAGATCATGCATTCTACCCTTGGTTGATGGTGAGAAGATACATTTCTTCTTTACCGACGGATGTGTTAAGTTTTTAGTTAATCGGCGAGCATTTAATGCAGTTTTAAAGAACCTTTTTTTCTATAAAGCACCGGGCTACCCTCATGTTGAACTCACCAAGTATTCAAATGATTAGAGAGCACAAAACTAAGCAAGGCATTCTAAGGCGAAGCTGCGAAGTGATTTTCAAGCATTCAAATTTTGATTTAGAGGTATTTATCTTTGAAATGGCGCCCTCATCTTCTGTTCCAGAGTTTATTTTGAACCCTACCATTGTGGAAAATGTTAAACACCCTAGACCTGTATTCAAGATTATCCCCAAGACTATGAAACAAGATGATTCTATAGGAGCTTTTTTGAAAATTCCTAAGGGTGTAGCATTTGCAGAAGACCCTAGGATTTACATATATTGCAACATAGAAAACCCAGGGACTGAGGAGTTGAAGAAAATGTTTAATGAAGTTATTACCAATGAACATGGAGTAATCAAACCTAAACATAAGATTGTGAAAAATTTAGGTTTTGTAGAGATTCTGAACATTCCCGAATTTTCTAAGGAAGTTGTTAGACTTGTATTAAGCAGAGTCCATGGAGAATTCATGTGGTTAGAGTTAGTTTGCAAGATAACCAGGGAAGCAATTAAGGCATTTACTGGTTTACCTTCAACTGGTAGTAGGCCTGATAAAACAAAGAAGATACCTAACAGAGGAGTTATGGATTTAACCGAAGCAACATTTGATAACAGGTCACTTAGAGTGAATGATGTTAAGGACATAAATGTAGATATGTGAGTATGGTACTAGGTTACAAAACTACTCATGCAAATAGACTAAATTCTGTTTCTAGCCTATGTATTCATAGTGCATATGAGATGGTAAACAATAATGCTAAGATTGATGTGTGTGAATGGCTTAAGGATGAATTAATTGACAACCCGAAGAAGATTAAGGGAGACACGAAAGGTACTTTCCATTTTGGAAACCTTCTAGTATGTCTGTTGTTGTACTTTACCAAGGAGATACCCGACATAGGTCACAAGGATCTTGGTTATGACATTCCGGTAGGAAAACAGATACAAGATGCTTTCACCGGTATGGACATTGACAATGGTAAGGCTGTTGAGTTTAAAAGAGTAGAAAGGAAGAGAAAACCCTCACCGATACCCTCTCCTTCACCTAAGAAAACCCAGACACTTAGGAAGAAACAACAGGCAGTTAGGGAACCGAAGAAGAAGCTTACACCTAAGAAGAAACAGACACCAGTTACCCCCACATTAGATGATTTACTGAATGAGATAACAGAGGAAGGTAATTTGTCTAATGTAAGCAAATGGTATAACACTTCAAATGATACTGACAGAATCACCATTGAGGAAAGCATTGTCTTACACTTAGATATTTACAAGAAAGTTTTGATAGAAGTGATTGATGAGCTACCAAATGATCTATACATGAGATTAGAAGCAAAAAGGCTATCAGTGATGGAATTGGATAAGAAATTGAAAGTTGAAGCACTCTTGGTTGTTCACCCGGTAAACTCCAAGGAAGAAATAGATGAACTTATCTTTGAAGCTAACCGGTCTGTATTTGTTAGTGGACACCAGCAAGTAAGCTTGATTGCTGGAAGGGTAAAAGAAATTGCAGATAAATGGGACATATTCTTTGTTGAAAAGGAAAAGCAAGAGGAAAGAAGCAGACCTAAAAAGACATTCAAAGTATATTAGAAAGACAAGGACAAGGGTAAAGGAAAAGTTGGTGGTATTCCAAACATAAAGGTTACAAATAATCTTCTACCGCCACCTTTGGATACACCACCGGTACACTCAAAAGATCCACCGGTTATTGATACTGAAGGTATAACACATGATAATACTAACCTTGAGTCTAAGATACTCTTTACAATGAATGTGGATACTCAAGAGGTAAACATTGTTGTGGACAAGGAAACTTTAGATGTTAAGACATATAAGATTTCAGAGAAACCGACACAAACTGTTGACTCTCAGGAAACCGAGATACCAACTCAAACAGAGCAACCGATAGAGACTGAAAAACCTATAGAGGACAAGGGTACTAGCACAAGGCCACCGAAATTTGAGAAATCGACAGTAGAACTTTTAGAGAAACAAACTGAGGAAGAGGTTCATGTTGAGACTGAAAAACCAACAGTTACAGAGACACTAAAACAATATGAGAAACCATTAAAGGTTGAGGTGCAAACACAGACAAATCCACCAGAGGAAAATAAAAGCGAAATGGATACATCTGATGGAAATAAAGAGGAGATACTGAAGGTGATTGGTCAGACATCTGTTGAGATGAAATCTACAATTGAACCCAGTACCTCTACAGGTGAATTTGGACCTACCAATATCACATAGGTACTTTTGGATTCTAGTAAGAGGATAACTGATTACAATGCATTGGCTTTTAAGACAACTGACAACACTTTACCTATTCTAAAGGTGATTGCACAAAATTGTAACATAGATCACATTAAGGATTCTTTAGGTAAAATGGACACATTGTCCAAATTCATTTCTGATAATGTTATAACTATAGACAAGGTAAATGAGGATATCATAAAGGAGAGAGTTGAAAAAGAGAAATACACATTCTTTGAAAACACCATAAAGAATTGTATCGATCATGTAGATACACTTTTACCGGTACTCAATTCTACAATTTTGGAGTATAAGGAGCTATATAGGGAAGCATGTAAACCTCACTGTTTGACTGAGGACATTGATAAGGAGATCAAGAAGACACAGAAGGAACTTGATGACATTGCGGATAATATTATAGGTTCATCTAGACTTATATCAGTTTTTGAGAAGTTAGAAAAACTTGAGAAAGAGAAGGCAAGAATAAGGTCTAATGCCCGAGAACTAAAAGATAAACTTGGTCCGAGGCTGGATAATCTAATTACTCAGAGAACTGAATTTTCTAAGGCAACACTACAAGGAGAACGATCACTGGAGCAACAGATGCACTATCTCACTTGTATGATCCAGCAGACTGAGGCAACTTTAGATGAAAATAACAAGTTTATGCAGAGTCTGAATATGATTTTGGTGGACATCTTTCAGATTGTAACCAACCGGTTACAAACCTTGAGGTATCATTTTTGTACTCTTTTGATGACATCCTTTGTCATTGATGTCAAAGGGGGAGTAGTGGAGAGAAAAATGTTCATGTACAGAGGAGATCACTTGCTCAGGGGGGGCACATCTATTTGGATTTTAGTTTTTGAATAACAGTTTTGATTTTTCTCATGAGTGTTGCCATCAATGCCAAAGGTGGAGATTGTTGGCATTCTACACTCTTATGAGAATAGTTGATGTTGTCATTGATGGCAACCATCTGGCAACCAACTGGCAAGTCATCAGCAATTGGTTTCTACAAGCCCGACATCACAAACTTCATACACCGGCAAACACCGACATCAACAAGTACTTCACCGACATTCAGATGACATTGGCAACAAAGCATACCGACACTCCAACCGACATGGGATAAAGTTTTGTTTAGATAAATTGTTTTGTAATATAATTATCTATTGTAAGATGACATGGTATATTGTTAAAGACTCATATATGTATGAGATCTTATAGGTCATTTTATGGTATGTACATGAGAGAGATGTATAATGTGTGATGAGACAATTTTGTATAAGGTGATATAGTTGACAACGAAGGTTTTGGTAAGACATTGAGCTTAAACCGGTACTGAACCTGGCCATGAGAGATTTTGTTTTGAGCAGTACAATGTATTGGATTTGATAATCCATTTTGTAGTCAGTGTGACTCTTTATTGAGCAGTGAGCTCTAGGTTGTTGGCCTCCTTCCATGTGCAGGCCCCTCATTGTAAGTAGTATTTATTCATTGGTCAGTGAGTAAATATTGTGGGTCACAAATCCCACTGAGGTTTTTCCCACACTGGGTTTCCTCGTTAAATATCTTGTGTTATGGTGTGTTTCTATGCTGTCTCTATTATTTTTGTTTATTGCATTAATTCTTATTTACTGGTACACTGTTTTGGGATGCAAAGTTATAAATAAGTATAAATATTCTGCTAACCAGCTAGACACTGATTCACCGCCCCGCCCCCCCCCCCCCCCCCCCCCCCCCCCCCCCTCTCAATGTCTTTGGGACTGTCATTGAATCTAATAGAGAGTAGCCACTGTCAACTACCCAAAAAAATTTCTTGATAGAATGAAAAGCAATTTCAAGATCATAAATAAGTGCAACTAACTTCTGATTTAGTTCTTTTAGAACTACAACTTCTTTCCTTATTCTTTTGATTTCTTTGAGAGTAGACCTCAACTCTCCTTCTAAATCAAATTTAGATTCAGTTTGACTTGAAATAGTTTCCTCTTGATTTTTTTATAGAGAATACATATGTCATCTTGGTACTCCTAACCAGGAAACCCCTAGTTTGACTCTAAAACAAGGGTTGGCTTTGATACCACTTGTTGGAGTACAATGAACACTGAGAGGGGGGGTGAATCAATGTTCATACATAATTTTAACTTTTTGAAATCTTTTCAAACATTGACAAACTTTGAGCAAAGTAAAGCAACTAGAATAGATAACAGAATAGACAAAACATAAACAAGAATATGACACAATGATATATCTTGAGTGTAAACCCTCCTGGGAATAAAACCACTTGAAAAATGCCTCATTGCCTTATCTAAAATATTCTTTGCACAATGCCTCACTGGATGTTTGTATGTCTTACTGACAATGCTATCTCATTGATAGTCTTTTTCAATGCCTCACTAGCCTTTTATCATTTACACAAACATTTCATTTTTTAAATATAGAGTATCATCTTTGTTTCATTCAAGTACAATCCCTAATCTTGCATCACTTAAGATTCCAAGGGAAAGTTCAAATACAACATGATAGTATGTATTTTTTAGATACATAATACCATGATGCATTTCTACAATTGTAGTTTATCACAGAGCACTGAATGTGCTTATAAAATATGAATCAATACAATGCCTCAATCTCAAAAAGATATTTCTTTTATGTATATCACATAAGAGAAGGAATACAAGGAAGTACATATAGTGTTCTTTATTTTCAACTTGAAACATAACTTCCAACTCTAATTGTTCCTTAACAAGTAACAATTACAACCTGATATTCTTTTGGTTTCTCTTTAACAATCAACAAAAAGATTTGTTCAATGCTTTAACAAAATAATCCTCTGTTGTTTTGTCTTAACAATATCATGCTATGTTGTTCACATTATGAGATTTGAATGGTAATTGAATCAATGTTAACAAACCCTTGACAAAAACTTGGGTTCAACAAAACAATGCTTTACAAACCCTTAATACATTTTCATAGTTCGAATAAGGGTTAACAAAACTTAAACAAATTCAATCCCTTTCACAAATGCTCGATGCACAAACACATAAACATAAACAATCAAATACAAGTAACAATTTTGCTCATCAAACAACATTCTTAACAAAGATAAAGCAAAACCGAACTTGAAACATAGATAATGCTTTTCATCTTTTTATTTTTCAAGAAACAAAAGAACTGAAAGCAAAGAACGTGTAGTAAGTCTGTCAAAATCAACTATCATTTTTGTATTTGAATTTCACTTGCTCTTGCCACCAAAATCGTATAGCTATGTACCAGTCTCAAACATTCAAACCTGTCATGCAAATCTTTTCTACCATGTCACATTGTCTCAGGCTGTGCCCTAACTGCCTTAGGCTTTAAAATTTGGAAAATAAACAAAATGAAATATGAATCGGCTTCAAGAAGCCTTTTTGATCTTTTATCCCTTTATTCACCTTAGAACATGTTGATGGGAATAAAGTCCCAACCTTTTACTTTTAGCTTTTACAAGCTAATGCCATGGGGAACAAAAGATGTACACCTCCTTGTATTTGCATTAGGACTCTCTCAAAATAATATTTTCAACTAATGCAACCAATATGACCATGGGGTGAAATAAACATATTCATCTTTACCCTTGCATAGAGTCCCTTTTCAAAGATCAAACATGATAGTGCCAATTTATATCAAATTATGACAATAATGTCGATAGTAATATCAATGTTCTCACACGTATATGAACCAATCTGAATATGCTAATCATGTAATGACAATTTGAATCTCACTGACATAGAAGAATGCTCATGGCATCTTAGGACATTTGACACTAATGCCAAAAATGCCTCAGGGGTTAACAAAAACACGTGAACGATTTCTAACCAAAATAAATGAAAACCTTTCTAAGCTAGTACAAAAACATAGAAATTTGTTATCCAAACTAAAGAGATTCATTATAGAAATTATTTTGGGGATCCAAAAACTATTGTAGACTCTAATACAAAATTTAAATCAATGCTATAATAGAGTAGCCATTAAGATACTCTCATTCCTTTAGGAGGAATAGATTAACAATAGCTATTAAGAGGAAAATTTACAGTTTCTATGTTAAAATGAGAGAGACAAAATCTTGTTTTATAGATTTAGTGAGGGAATTCAAAAGAAGATATAATACACCCCAAGCATTATTGATTATATTAAAAAATTACATTTAATTAAGTAAATGAAAGAGTTTTGCCACCTATAAAATGTCCAAAATAGTGTAGATGTCCAAGAGCTTGAGGAGGTATAATATCTAATGACAACTCAAAGGAAAAGGTGACCATTTAAAGGTGGTAATTATGAGTCAATTAGGTTCATGGAATGCAAACTTCTAGGAGCCAAATGAGATAAATTGCACATAGCTTAGGAGATACGCTCACACTAAATAATTTAGTAAAAAGTTGGCTAGGTAGTTATGAGGAAGAAGGGGAAAGTAAACATGAAAATAAAAAGGAAATAAATAAAGTAAATTAAACAAGAAACAATTAGGAAAAGGGGGCAAGGGTGACATGGAAAGACTAGTACATGGATTATGAATGAGGAAGAAGAGGCATGAAAACAAGTCAACCACACAAATGGAAAACGATTTAATCAAGAGAAAGCATAGCAAATGGAATGTGTGTGTGTGTGGGTGTGTGTGTGTGTGTGTGTGTGTGTGTGTGTGTGTGTGTGTGTGTGTGTGTGTGTGTGTGTGTGTGTGTGTGTGTGTGTGTGTGTGTGTGTGTGTAAGTGTAACTATACGTGTACGTGTACGTGAACGTGCATGTGCATGCGTATGCGTATGTACATGTACATGTACATGTACATGTATATGTGTATGTATACATACATACATATATTATTAAAATATGCCAATTCAGGGTGGTGTAGGATGCACCACTATTATTCTCTATATATTAGAGGACTATGACTTAAAAGCTAAAAATTCACTATAGGACAAATATTGTGCCACACTTACATGAGGACAAATTAATAAAGATAGAATCATCTAATTCAAGCTAGTAGGCGTGATGTATAATTTTATTTTGGAAACATGTTTGAATAAGGAATGGGGGTGTTAGAATTTTAGTCATCTCATGGAACAACCAAACATGGTGTATTATTAGGCATGATTTTGGAAATCAATAATGGTTTCTAAGTTAGTCTCTTGACTATATAAACAAATCATGAATTAGTGTTTTATGCATCTTGAGCATCACAGGTTTGAAATGTAAAGACTAGGTGTTGAATTTTTCAAATATTCAAAAGATTGGTGTTATTATTTTATGGAAGGTTATGTTGATAGATTATCGCTTGAGTTGGAGCCTAAGGTATCCTAAGATGGTTTGTCTTTGAGATTGTATTCAATATTTATGTTAGTGATAATATAATGAGATTGTCTTCTTGTTAGGCATTTCCCTAATGAGCTTTTCTAGGGAATATCTTGTTTTCTTCCATTCTCTTCAAAATCCCTTTCTAATTGTTGTTACTATGCTAAAATTATTATAGATTTGGTTAACTTGTATTGTTTTCCTTATTGGATTATGTGGGTAATTGTTGCTTTATTTCATTTCACATTCTCCTCTTCTAATTCCTTCATATCTATTTGAGCCTAGAATTTTTTATGGAGCACTTTGTTAAAATCCTAGTCTACTTGTTGATCAAAATTGGTGATCTTTTTTCTCATACGTATTAGGGATATTTCCTTTTATTTTCTTATACGTTTTCTCAAGAGAGAACATTTATTGCATGTCCCAGCTAGTTATTAAATGATTGAATTTAACTAATAGTTTCATTACACACACATCACTAGGAGTAGCATCAACTCACATGTAATAAGTGGTTTTTTCCTACCACAAATGTGAATAATTACTTCATCCTTTATAATTAGACATACAAATGTTTAGTTGAAATGAGGGGATGGGTGGATACAACTAGCTGACCATAGACATGGGTATAATTGGTTGCACATTAATGATTGTATCATGATGTGAAGGATCATCTCTACATCCATCTATTACATGATGTATCACTACTTTCATGGATGGGGACCTAAGTACACACAAAGGGATAAGAGAGGACTCTTCAATTCAATATTATTAAATTGATAAAGTCGAATTTCCTCCATATGAGGCATTATTTTACTTGCACTCAAGGACCAATTTATAACCAGCCTAGGGAAACCATTATGCACCCTCATTATCTTTCAGGAGGCACTAATCATATCAAGAAATGTGTCTCAACCTTTCTTCTAATGATAAGATTACAAAAGTGCAATTTTTGAGCTATACAATAGAAAAAGCTTATTTTTTATGTCATAGAGTTAACTTTTTGCCAAAATAAGTATTATAGGTTGTGCAATGCCTCTAAGATTGGTTCTTGTTATGTAGGCCTCTTCAAGATCTATGATTTAAAAAAATAGAGCTTCAATTGGCCTCCTAGATCAAAATTTATGATTTTAAAAAGTTTGCATTAGAAATGTAAAAATGTGTCGGACACATAGAATGGTTGTAAGAGGGAGTTACACTTTTAACCAATTTGTGATGTGTGTTATGACACATCATAAGAATATAAGGTTGGATATAATGGAATGGCCAATTTGATGAGTGGATTATAACAAAGTTGTGACAAGGGAAAGGAATGTGTTATTTTTGGCCTATGGACTTATCTTGGCATTTAGAATTTGTGCATCACCAGGGATAACTTTAAGAAACCACCCCTTGGGCAACTGTGTAAAATCCTGGCGATTCAGACATTATTTTCAAGGGGAAATTTTCATATTGATGGTGAAATTTTTTTTCAAAATAGGGAGAAAAATTATTTTGTATTGGCGATTTTTTTCTAGGGTACGAAAATTCCATAAATTTCTGGCGAATAATACCTTGTTCTATTGGGAAAATATATATTGCAGGAGGTGAATAATTTTTGTTAAAAGGAACAAATATATAATTGTATGGGAGAAAAATTTTACCCTGAAGGAAAAATTATTTAAATGTATTTGCAATTTTTATCCACCACTTGAAAATTATTTAATTTGTTTTGGCGAATATTTTGTTATTTATGGAAAAATATATAATTTATTGGCGATTTCATGAATTCATTGCCATTAATAGACAAGGCACATCACATCACATCAGTACATTACATTGAGTCCGGACTCCGCATGATGTATCAATAAGCGCAACCTCTTTGACACGTGAAGGGTGACACATACCTAAAATCCATCAATGATTTTAAATTGTTCGATGATTGTAGATCAAGGCTGAAGTTTTATTTCGGCCCAATTTTCTGAAGAGAACATAGCTCACCAGAAAGTGCTCGGAAAGGAATTGGATTCAATAGACACGTATCAAATGTCACGATTGATAATTTAGATCATTTAATATATATCTATTCACTAACTGCAATCCACTCTGTCCCCACGACTTCCAATGTGGTACTTGCCAACTTGGTACTAGTTTATAGTTGTTTCCAATTTCGCACACTAGTGCATTTATGAGAAAGATTTGCAGAGATACGAAATATTTAAAAAAATTTAAAGCAATTAATACAGTTAGAGAAGTAATTATTACAATCAAGAGCTTCAACTATTTATATACAATCTCTGCTTCTTTCATCTTCAATTAGCCTTTGTCATTTGGTAGATAAATCGTCGGAGCTCACGGTATTTAAATTCTTCCTCTGGTTTAGGTTTATAGGCTCAGGTTGTTTAATTTGTTAATCTGATTACTCAAGATGGACACTCCCATCCGCTTGAGAAGCATTTCTGCAGAGGACCAGAGGGCCTTTCTGGGCTCCATTAGAGACCCAACCCTCCAATCCGTTTGCAAGGAGGTTGGGTCGTTCACCAATGAGGCTGTGCAGATGGTGTTGGGCAGAGAGTTTCTACGAAATGAAAATAGATACTGTGTTAACACGGACATTACATCTCGGTTCTTGGCGTCTCTTTTGGACCTCAGAGGAGACAAGGTGGATATGTTGATGTTGTTGCGGAAGGTGTTTAAGGAAGACTTCCTTGGAGACGACATTACTGTTGTCATCCTTGCAGAAGTAGGGGTGGGGATCCCTTGGGCGAGTGAATTATCCAAGCTACTCCTCCTTGACCAAATAGTGCCAGTGGCCAGGCAATCGTTTCTTCTGAACTTGAATGCGGAGCACTTGACGTGTCACAGGAAATGGGTGCGGATTGGCAAGGACTTTCTTCGGAAATAGTTGCTCTTGGATGACTTTCCAAACTACATGTGGCTTGAAGAATTCTCTCAGCTTATGCTGTCTGAAGAATTCTACATGGAAGGAGGGCCAGATTCTTAGGGTAAAGTTGTAAACCATCCACTACCTGTGCCCTAACCCCGACCCCCTAGTGGTTTTTTTTTTGCCTATGTCCTCGAAACCTCACAAGCTCAGTGACTCACTCATTTTGGATTTAATGTTTTTGAGGGACTCAAGTCTCAGACATGTCAAAATTGTAAATTTCCAAAGCATAGATATTAATGATAATTTTTCAAATTCCAGTTTGTTTCAGTTTGCCTCTTAGAGTCTTATGTATATAAAAATGCTTTCTATTTCATTTTTATTAATGGAAGTTTTTCAAATGCTTTTTGTCTATGAGCTACGTTATTTCAATATTTTATTAAACAATGGAAATAAATTTAATATTGTGATCTTTTTTATGTAATGCTTCTTCCTCTATATTTAATATATATATAAAAAATTCAGTTCGTTCCAATAATTATTTGTACATTGATTATGGTTGGTTATAATTTTATAAATATATATAAAAAAGAAGTTTATCTCACGAAAAACAAGTGAATTAAAACTAAAAGTCCAACTTACTTGTTGTTGAAGTTTTGAACTAGTGAATGCGTGGGTTGGTACTGGGTACATGCTATGATTTATAGTTAAGATTTTGTCATAATGAAGAAATTTGAGACATTTATGAAGGGTAGATGGGATCGCTTTCATGGAAGAGAACCAAGGGCAAGGATGTCCCAACTTCACACAAAATTGATCTGAAGTAGGATTTATGAATGATAGCAAAAATGACATCTAAGCACTTAGTACCAACCTTAACGGGAAGAGTAATAGAACCTATAGTAGGACAAGAGAAACCATCAAAGATCTTAACCACTAAATCAAATTTATCATATCAATTTGTTACTTCAGGGAATTGTAAAGTATAAAGATATTCTTAAGTTATTACATTCACCATACATGTTGGATCAATCATCAATGAGAACCCCTCGTGAGAGTATGTCTTTGATCTTTGCAGGTGATATATAGACTTATAGTGGGCCATCAGGTGTTTCAAATTTTAATAGTCTCACTAGGATCAAAGGTAATGCATATTGCATAGGTCCTTAGGAGGTGCAGGTTTATCAATAAGATTCACCACATTATTAGACTCAAGGCCAAGGTCATTAGAAGAAAATTCAAGATTCTAGACTCAATTAGAGAACATGATTAGACTCAATTAGATCAACGGCTTAGGGTGGATTTTTCATAGAGGCTATAAACTTTGTTGTAAATACAATCATATAATTTTTTTATAGTCTTTATTTGTTTATTAAATTAATTTGAACTAAATTAAATTAAAATTATATTAAATTAAAATTTATATTAAACTAAATTTATGTTGAACTTTTATATATATTTTTAGTCTTTATTTATTTATTAAATTAAATTAAATTAAAATTTATATTACACTAAATTTATGTTGAACTTATATATATATATTTTAAACTATTTTTTAAAATTATATATCGTAAACATATTTTTAAAGAATTTTTTTAAACTTTAAATTAATATTTTAGATTTAATATTGAATGTTTTCTTTTTTATATTAAACTTTTACATTTCAAATTGTATATCAAAATTTATATTTTTATTTAGTTATTTTTTTTATTCTAGAAACTAAGTTTCAGGTTCTATACTATTTTTGAATTTCATATTTTTACAAATAATATTAATTTTATTTTTAATAGTTATCTCAAACTATTGCACATCTTTAAATGTCTCTTATTATGGGACCCACAACATCTGACAACAGGTACCATTGTCTGTTGGATGAGCAAAGATCAACAACTTAGGGTGGATTTCGGCTTGAATGTGGGAAGTGAACACATTTGTGAAAACTCTGCCCAGAATTGAACATTTTAAATTTAATTAAATATAATTAAGTCTATAAAGCTCTTTTCGGGTGGAAGTTTAAAATGATTAAACAGACTTAAAAAATAGTCCCGAAAAGTGACTTGAGTATGGTGATGTGCCCGAAAAATGGCAGAAGTCCTGGGACCCACAACATCTGACAACATGTACCATCGTCCGTTGGATGAGTAAAGATCGACGACTTAGGGTGGATTTCGGCCCGAATGTGGGAAGTGAACACATTTGTGAGAACTTTGCTCGAAATTGAACGTTTTAAATTTAATTAAATATAATTAAGTCTATAAAGCTCTTTTTCAAGCGGAAGTTTAAAATGATTAAATAGACTTAAAAATAGTCCCGAAAAGTGACTTGAGTGTGGTGACGTGCGCAAAAAATGGCAAAAGTCATGGGACACACGACATTTGACAATAGGTACCATCGTCCGTTGAATGAGCAAAGATCAACGACTTGGGGTGGATTTCGGCTCGAATGTGGGAAGTGAACACATTTATGAGAACTTCGCTTGGAATTGAACGTTTTAAATTTAATTAAATATAATTAAGTCTATAAAGCTCTTTTTCGGGTGGAAGTTTAAAATGATTAAACAAACTTTAAAAAAATTCTCGAAAAGTGACTTGAGTGTGGTGACATTCCCAAAAAATGACAAAATTCATGGGACCCACGACATCTGACAACAGGTACCATCGTCCATTAGATGAGCAAACATCAACGACTTAGGGTGGATTTCGGCCCGAATGTGGGAAGTGAACACATTCGTGAGAACTTCGCCCGGAATTGAACGTTTTACATTTAATGTCCTCAGAATTTAGACTGAAGTAATAAATGTTATATCCTTCGGTGACAAATAGATATTAATAATAATTAATAAAATTACAACATGATTCTAGATATTTTGCCCTAAGTATTACTTTTGTACTTTTCAGAGTTTTCAAAATAAGTGACTCATAAATTATAATCGTATTTCATTTCATGGACAAACCAGTAAATCGAGGGAGATTTAGAAACAACTACTAGATTGAGGAATGCAGGTTGCAACAAAGACTGCCTGCACCAATCTAGTGAAATATAAATTTCGCATAAAATCTAGAACACATCCTATCTTTTTTAATTTTTTTAATCTCATGGTCCAATTTGAGGGTTAGCATTTTCAGGTTTGTATCTAGCACTATTTTGAATTATTAACAATAACAACGATGGGGAAAACGGGAAGCAGTAGTTCAACAGGGAGCCAAGTGAAAAAAAAAATGTACCTAACCGAACTGGTTAAAACACCAGGTTTCACTGATGAATACCATGATATTTATGACCCTGCTATCCACGGTGAAAAGCGTATCATAGATATTAGATATGCATTGTCTAGTAAGGCGGCAGATCCATCCAGGGAAAAATTTATTGTTTTCAACTCAATGTTAAAACTAAGAACAAATAAAATCGCATCGTGGGATGCTGGATTGGGAAGCATGGTGTTACCTGAAGTATTCCCTTGCCTTGATTTTGTCATGCTCTGTGCCGAAAAATTATGATGAAGATAAAAAAGTAATTGTCAATAAAAATACAAAAGAGGAAATTCTATCCATAAACGTGGGAGAATTTGCTCATTTGTTGAACCTAGGGTTTGAAGCACAAAACTCAAACGTCCAAATTGACCTAGGAAAGCTGGCAGAGAATTATGAGAGTCTTGATCCAAGTCGCAAAGATTCATTTATCAAAGCTCTAATAAAGTGTGGTACTCTATTGGATCAGAATCATAAGCCTCCTTATGATTCTAACATTTTTATTCCATGGGTTGGGGATACTATTTCCTTGCTGTCGTTTTGCCTGGGATTGGAAAATAATAGGGAAGTGGGTGCAAGCCTTCTTGAAATGATTTTTAATATCCATTGTGTAGGTCAGCTAGTAAGATATAATTTTATTGAAAAAGTTGTTCAATCCATGCAAAACCAATAACTAATGATAAAAAAAGGTTCATGTAAGACATTTAGGTTCTCATCCTACTTATGCTATCTCCTTCTATCCAAGTATCGTGCAATATTCGAGAACAACAATCTTCAAATTGTGAACTATAAGATTGATGAGAAGATTTGAAGCAAAACAGAGTGTCCAATATATGAATGGACACCAAAGATAAGGATGCATGATAACAGAAAGAACTACAACCATTTTGTAGACTTCTTTTTGGCACGAATGTATAATGAAATTACAAGCACTCCAATGCCTAGATTGACTGTGTCTTGTAGAGATTGCATTCAACTCGGAAGTCAAATACAATTGGCTGACTGGTTCTTCATGGAAGAATTCACTGTGTTAAGGTTTTATGGATCAGTAGTAAAACCATACAAACTTCCAATACATGTGACAAAGAGGGTATTTGCATTGGAATATGTACGACAGTTGGAGAGCATAGATAGGCACTTCCATGGTCAGCAAAAGAAGAGCATATTTCCTTCCTTGTCTTTCTCATGTGGAGGTTTCACATTTGAGAGAAAAGCATTCAATGTGGCACATGATTTTTTGACAATTTTTAGCTTTGGTGATGAGGGTCTCTGGCAGTATGATCCAATCGATGTAGTTCAAGCAAGGCTTAAGAAAAATGGGAACTCTTCAATGTTATGTCAACATGAAAGTAAACCATTGCTAGAAAAGCTTAGAAACATGGATTCCTGGGATGAGGTAAAAAAAGAGATGGAGAAAATTGCCGCTGACAATAACATTTCAACAATAGAAATGTCAACACAAATTATGGAATTGCACACATAGAGGACAACAGAGGAGGGCCAGGGCATCCAAAATAGGAGGTCCTACAATTTCTACCAAAAACTTGCTAATCCACCTAACAAATCTATTCCCAAATCAATTATGCAAGAATGTAAAGAGATTTATTGGACTCAAATAAAAATAAATGATTTTTGGACTATGAGGAAGAATCTCGATGAACCAAAGACTAGTGCAGAATTTGAGACCATCGACGAGGATGAAGAGTTTAGCAAATTGTGGAATATGGAGCATCCCACAACAACACATGACAAGAGTGAAGATGATGATGAGTATGAGGTTGAGCCCACTCCAACAACTACTACAATCCCTAAATTATTACGTGGAGTCAATGAGTCCATGAAAGAAAAATATAGCAAAGGGGCAAAAATTGTGGAAAAAATGGGTTTTGAAGGTGGTGGTCTAGGTCCGAGAGGAGAAGGCATTTGGTATCCACTTGAGGTACAACTTCCATCATATTTAAAATCAAAATCTCCTGTTAAACCAGTCATTGGACTTGATTCTTCAGATTCATCACAAAAAGGTACTACTCATTACCCTCAGGGTCCACCTACATTTGTTTCAGGTTCAAATCCACAACCACCACCACATCATGGTATTCCCATTGGTGGTGAATCAAGTGCCACTGCCATTGGTGGAGAATCTGGGGATAGTATTCCTATTATTGTTCAGTCAAGTGTCGCTGTGATTGGTGGGGTTGGCATGGGTACTACTACTGATACTAGTTGTCTTGGTGTTGGACAAGGGCTACAACAAAATATCTCTCGCAAGAGGCCACTAGTGGTAGATACTCATACTATTCAAAATCCTATATCAAGTGCCATTGACACTACAAATCAATCATTTGCAACTTGAGATCACACACCTCAAAAGATTATGAAAACTACACATGAAAGTGTCAGTGGGACAGTATCAGGAAAGGTTGTTGGTAATCCTAGTAATGCATTAGTTAAAACCATAGGCATAAGTGGAATTGGAGCCTCTGTTATTCCTATGTCACCTTTCAAACATTCAATTGCTTCAGCAAGCCCAAATTTTCAATTTCGTGATTACTATGAAAAATTTGAACACGCGACAAATGCAAATAAAGAAAAAAAGAGAGCATTTCATAGGGTTGCCTTGACTGAAGTTTTAGATGAACAACCTTCAAGGAACATGGTATTTCCAACATATGACCCACACAAAGATATGATGTAGTTCATGGTTGTTATGCCCCCAACTAAAGATAAAAATCCACCACACAGTCAGATAGATTCCTTTGAATTTCAAGTTAACACCCTCCAAATGGATTTTTCCAAAGTACATAATGTGGACAAAATTAGTGTGCCAAAAAGGACTAACGAAGTGGTCTACACTTCACTGCTAAAGGTGGAGAGAGAAAAAAATAAACTGGAGAAACAAATAGAAAAGTTACAGCCAGACATGGCAAACGAAAAATCAAAGAGGAAAGCAATAGATAACAAGTGCAATGATTTACAGAAAAGGATAAAAAAATCGGGCTCTACAGTAGAAATTGCAGAGCATGAGAAGATGGATGCAGAATTGAAGGACCTGAGAGAAAAACTGGCTAAAAGCAGTAAAAAATTTGATGAGGAAAGAGCCAGTTTTCAAAAATTATACAAAAGTTATGAGTCTACTATTGCCAAAATAAGAAAAATACAGGACCTATTGGATCATGAGAAGGAAAAAGAAAAACATTTGCAAGAGGAAGTAGAGGAAGAAAGAAAAAAATGTGCACAAATGAAAGAAGACTTGCACAATGCAAATGATAAAATTAAAACTTTGGAAGATAGATTGAAAGATAACATGAAAAATACAACGAAGTATATACAAGAAAACAATTGGTAGCAAATAATATAGAGGAGTGACAAGTTGTGTGAATGGTTTGAATTGAATGAAAGTCTGAGAGTAATTTATATGAAAATCAAAGGGCACTTTGAGAAGAGCATACATGTTTATTCAAAAGAGGATATGGCAAAACATATTCTGCAAGTAGTATACAGTACCAGTGACAACTACTTGGCATCCTAGAGAATTAAGAGCTGCATTGATGCCACAATTAAGACATCATCTATCATTCAAAAATGCCAGAAACTAAGGGAAACATAAGAAGTTATGGATAAATGTGGCAAAAAGATATTGAACCTGGAAGAAAAGAAAACTAATTTGATTAAACTTGGTTTGCCTAAGACCGTTGACCCATCAAATAAATTGACTGAAAAAGAAGCTTACAAAAAAAGCATGGAGATAAAAATGAAGTCTGATTTAGACTTGCTTCCTAAGGACACAACTCCCCAAAGCTTTCTGGAATTCATCCAACCATTTACAACTCCGAATTCGGTATTGGGTGAAACAGTGATGTCAAGTCACTCTTCTAAATATGGAATGTTGACGAAATTGTAGTTGACTTTCCATAGTTTACAGAATATTGACCTTCCATCAGACGAAGAGTGGAGCACCCTACAAAAACTGGCACAAAAATCTTAAGAATCATAGTATGTATTGCACAGTTTTCTTCTTTTACTCTTAATTTCAAGGTTTTACATTTTTTCTGTTTGGAATTTGGTATCGCTTGGAATATCTTTGTTTTATGAATAGGAAAAAACCAGCACTCGCTATTGCTAAATTGCTAATCCAGCCTATGAATCTATGATGCACAATGCAAAACTTCAGCCTGTAAATTTGTATTCTCAAATTCTCCCAAGCTTTAACATTTCTGCATTTCTCTATTTCTGATTACTAGGTTTTGGGCACTGCTACTATTTATATTTAATTTGTCATGGCGTGAATTAATATTTAAATTTGAACTTTGTTTTTTGAACAGGAGACATTAGACATGTAGCAGTTGTTAAATTGCTAATCCGACCTGTGATGGCCATGTAAATCTGTGTTGAGTTTGTGATTTTGATGTTGAGTCTTCTCATGTTGCAATTCAACCTGAAGCTATTGTTGCTCCCTTGTTTCTATAAAAGGGAATTCAGGGTCATTTGCAAAGGGTTCTAAAACTTTGTATTGACTTTTGCATGGAGAATCACATAGATTGGTGTATTACTATTGAATGAATTGTATCATATGGCTATATTTTGAAAGAATTAATGAAAATATAAGTTCTCAAACATGTCTAAATAAACAATAAACATCTATGTATCAATAAACACATTATGGTCTTTTATTATGCTATTTTAAATCTGGAAATAGAAAGTTGAAAAATACAATTACAAATCAATATTAAATTCTAATTGCAAAAAGTAATATGCTTTTGTAATATGAATGATGAGATACAACAATAAGATTAATAAATACCAATCTCTTACAGTTGCCATTCATCCTCATCAAATTCAGAGCTTTCTTGATTTTTGTCTGTGGTTTCTTCACTCTGAGTCTGCATACGTTCGTTGAACTATATCTCAATGCTACCAGTAGGTCCAGTACATGAGTCAATAGTCCCACTGACACTTTGATTTGAAGTGTTGCCCAAACCTCTTCTTTCACATTTGGACATCCAGATTTGCAGTGCCCTATCGTAAGGAAAAATGTGGACATCATACCTAGATGTATAGAGCCTCAAATAATTTTCCAAATTTTTGTCTAGTTTGTTTCTTAGCTTTGATTTTAGGAACCCCAAAGCACTGAAAATTCTCTCATCTTCCACCGAACCCAATATCATGGTAGGACATAAATTAGCAAGCTTCAAATATTTTGGCATTGAATCACGCAACACTGCGTTCTCAGCTATATATTTCCGAAGCCTTGTTACCAATCCCTCTTCACGGGGGTTCTCCATTTTCCCATATTGTTCTCTCATAGTGTATGCAAAATGAGATGATTGCTCTCAAAGATGAGTTTCGTCTAATATTCCATTTATAGTTACTCCATTCAATTCTCTGGATATGCAAAATTGTTTTATCAAAGTCAGTAGCTTACTTCGAAAATCAGTTGCACTGTCGAGGCTCCAATATTGAGGAAACACAATAGACATGGCTTCGATTAGGTTGTCAGGAAAGAATCTGTTTCTAATTTGTGAGGAAAGATCATACGCAATCTTCTTCACAGAAGTAGTTACAGTCTCAACAATCTTGTCGAAATCTTCCCTTGTAACTTTTGCTAGTTGCTTCCTGGGGAGCTTTCTTGGTTCCTTGGGGTCAACCGTGGCATAGAAGTGCATTGGCATCTCGACACCCCGTACATTGTGTAAAGCGGAAAATCGCGATCGAACCCTAGTTGTTCTCCCCTCTTCCAACTCCGAGGAGAGAGAAGGGAGGTTCGCTAGGATTCGATGGTTTTCACTTAGGGGAGAGACTTTACATTCAAAAGAGGGGTTGAAACTCATAAGATCCAATCCCACATAATGCAAGATTGGATGCCAAATGAATTTCAAGGGTCAAGACAGCAAGGCTACCCTCTTTTGTAAAGAATATTGATAAAGGAATTAAGCTAAGCATGCATAGAAAGTGATAAAGATTCGCTTATAAACTGAGATAGGAATACAATATGAAGCTGCGGACCTGGAATTAGCAGTAAAATGTCGATACGGCGCTGTCCTGCAAATTTGAGCAAAAGTTGTCGGGACGATGGCGCCCAGCGCCACGGTCCTCCGAAAAATCCGCGAAACGAAGGGGGATCTGTTCGTCTCTGCACAAGGATTCCAGATCTTCAATTTCAGCCGCGTACCTACAACCTACACACAGAAAAGCGAAGACGATTGGGGGGTTAGGGATTAGGGGTTTGCCTTTAGGTCAAACCCCGGTTTTGGAATTAACCAAGAAATGAGCAAGAGCTGTAAATGTAAATGACTGTAAAACAAGTACTAATACCTTGTTCTAAGGATGTTGGTATCCTTATGTGCGAAGGTTTAGATGTTGTATGTTGTATGTTGTATGTAACATGTAGTATATGATCTCCTCTTCAATGGTTGAATCCTTGTCTTGAATGCAACACTTAGCCTTGAATGGAGATTTGAAATGATCAATTGCTTGAAGGAATGCTTGAATGCTTGAATGCTTGAGTATAATTTCCACGCCTTTTCCATCATGTCGAATGAAAGAGGAAAATGTAGTTTATATACTTGTCAATTAGGGCTGATAGACTGATTTTCCCGACCTTAGGCCGACCAGGAAAGTTAATTTCCAAATTGCAAACAAAAAAGACCCAAGACCCCTTAGGAGACCGGGCCCAAAATAGGACCCAGGGACCAGGGCGCTGGGCGCCATGGTCCTGGGGACCAGAGCGCTGGGCACCCTGGTCCTGAAGGACCAGGGCGCTGGGCGGTGGGACAGGACCAGGGCACTGGGCGCTCTGGTCCCACCTCCTGGGACAGCAGGGTGCAAGGAGGTTCAGGCCAGGGTGCTTGAAAAATGCAGTTTTCAGTGTCGTGAGCAAGTTTCGGGGTCTCCATTCAGGTTGCGTGTTGCGTCGCCATCGTGAAGACCAAAATGCAGTCGAAATTGCAAGTGTCACAATTTTAGGACGCTACATTTAGCCCCCACTTTAGCGGGAGTATGTATGCTCATACTTCCGGTAAAGTACAAGGAAACAACATTGAAAGACTTTCACCACGTCAAGGAGGCAAGATACACCAAGCCCCCAGTGGACTAAGGATCTTATGACTTTGATTGACAAAGTAAAAGGGAAGATCACGAGGAAGAACCATGACTGCCAGTAGTAAGGTTCCCTCACTATGAGTCATGCAAGAAAGATATCAAAAATTTTCAAGGCAAGGCTAAATTTGCCAAGAAATTTTCAAGTATCTTGAAAAGATATGAACGGGATGTATGCCCCCCTACGTTAAAGCGATCGCACACACCTCACCGGGGGTGATTGTTTTAACGTAGTGATACATATAAGAAATGAGAAAGGAAAGGAGCACGTTATCGCAAGGATTTAGCCCCCAAGTGTGAGATAAACCCAAGGATAATAGACACAAAACACAAAGCACAAGGTGACTTCGCTTTCCTCGGGGTCAGTATGCTGTATGATAATTCATGTATATATATCATATGTATGTATGCATAATTGTTCTTCATTCCCCAATCAAGGAAGGTCACCTAGAAGAAGGGAACACATGTGTCTTTTGAGTCAACATGAGAGAGACCGAGAGATCTCAATGCTTTGCATCGTCCTCAAGTAGACAACACTAAGGACAACAAATAGAAGAATGAGAATAACATATAGAAGAAGTAACAAAAGAGAGGGGGAGAGAATCTGCTATGCTAATGTAACTAGTCTAGCACGTCATCTACCCCCCGATCTTGCTGATCAATGTTTCGGGAAGGCAGGGAACACGCTAGAGGAGGACATCCAACACAACAGATGGAGCTATCACAAGATCCAAACACGGGCTATGTTCATGTTCCGAGCCACGTTGTTGTTGTCTAGGAGCTAGGATAAGTACTTTAGAAAATTCATTAGATAAATGGTTATCAACATCAACAAGTTCATATTCACTATCAGAAGCAAGAGGAGTAACATTTTCATCATGAATAACATTTTCATCCATATCATCATCAAGATTTATAAAAATAGGATCTTTAACTCGCACAGGATCAAAACCATCATGCATCTTATGTTTAGGAGATTTCGGCTCAATTTCCGGCTGAGGAGAAAATGGAATAATGCTTGTTGAAGGTGTTTTTGGAGATTGCAAAGTTTGAGAAGCGGCTGCTTGAGCCCTAAGACGACGCTTTCATCGGCGTTCACGTGCAGAACGATTTCGTCTAGTCTTAGTAGGAAGTGGAGAAGACTGAGGAGGAGAAATGTTCTCATCCTTAGCACTTGGGTGTTTAGGTTGTGGTCTCTTAGGCTGGATAATAGGAGAAGAAGAAGGTCTCTTCTCTCTATAAAAAGAAGGAGGAGGAACTGCTCCATACAAAGGAGGAATATTTGATTTAGGGAGAAGACCAAGTCCATCATGACGAGGAGGTATAGGTCTACTCTTAGGAAGTTTATTAGGCATAGACATAGTCACATCCATAGGGATGGGTTGGGAATCTTCTTGAGGAAAGACATTAGTTTTATCTTTCAAAGGAAGAACTTCCTTCTCAAGAACGATAGGAATATCAAGTTTAGGTGTTCTAGGTTCACTTAGAGATAGGATCATATCTGTTTTCCACTTTTGATAAGATTTGAAAAGATGATCACTTCGCGGAGGAAGAGATTGGAATTGTTTAGGCCAAAAGTAATCAAGAGGAACGCTAGAAGTTCTTTCAGCTGGTTTAAAGAGACTATGATTGACAGTAACAAATTCACCATTATGGGGAAATTTCAAACACTTATGAATAGGAGAAGCAATAGCTTTCATGGAAGATAGCCAAGGATAGCCAAGCTTCACACGAGATTGTTCGGAAGATGGAATAATAGCAAAGTTCACATCAAGAGATTTGTTATGGACCTCAATAGGCAATGTAATAGAACCAATTGCAGGAGAAGAAAATGCATCAAATAATTTCACAATCACATCTGTTTTGTCATATATCACTTGATTCAATTGCAAAGTAAAAAGGAATTCTTCAGTAATAACATTAACCATGCACAAAGGATCAATAAGCACTCCACGACAAGGTGTATTCTTAACTTTTGCAACTATGTATAAAGGACCATCAGGTGCCCTAATGGTTTCACTGGAATCAAATGTGATGGAAGGTTCTTTAGGGATTTCTTGCTGCTCTACAAAGTTAATCACATTCGGAGTCATAGACACAAGACCATTAGATGAGAGAGAGGAATCATTAGCCTCGATTGCATTAGAGGTATGAGAAGGCAATGGATCAGTGAAAATCTGAAGATTTTGATTAGGAGGAGCTACAGATGTGTTGCCTTTATCATTCACTCCAGAAACAGAGATAGTGTTGTTATCAATCAAATCTTGAATTTTACCCTTTAAAGAAAAACATTTTTCAGTATCATGCCCAGGCTGACGGTGAAATTGACAAAAAGATTTATTATCAAAATAAGGTGAAGTAATCTTTGTAGGATCAATTTGTCTTGTAGGAGGAAGAATAAGCACATTTTGTTCCAATAACTTATTCATAATACTATGCAATGATTCATTCAAAGGAGTATACTTTCTTTCTTTCTTGAAAAATTTAGAAATAGGAGGCACACCTGATGCTGCATTCACATTGTTGTTGATGATGTTTTCATTGAATTTGATGGAATCTCTGTTCGGTTTAAACTTCCCAAATGGTTGTTGACTGCTATCACCCTTATCACTCGGAGCCATAGGATGTGATTGTTCCATTTGACTCACAATCAGTTGATAATTGTGAAGAGTGGCACACAACTGTTGGAAAGAAGTAAACTCAGAAAATAGAAGTTTGTCTCGAATATCTTTTTGTAAATTAGAAATAAAGATTCTTTGAATATCATTGTCAGGCACTGGAAAAGAAATTTGAGCATACAAATGCTTATATCTACCAATGAAATCAGTCACTTTTTCTTTGACACCTTGTTTACAATGCATTAAATCAATCAAAGTAACCTTAGGACTTATATTGTTTTGAAATTGTTGAATGAAAGCATTTGCAAGTTGTTTGAAAGAAGTAATAGAATAGGAAGGCAACGAGCAATACCATTGTAGGGCTTTGTCTCTTAATGTTCTAGTGAATAGTTTTGCAAGCAACCTTGGGTCATAAGCAAAATCAGTACAAATTGTTTGAAAAGTCTTAACATGTGTTAGAGGATCTCCTTTACCATTATAAAGTTCCAAATGCGGGATTTCAACATGTTTAGGAGGGATAGCTCGAACAATGTCAAGAGAAAGTGGGCTCGCAACATCAAATGTGGGCACACTAAACTTAGATTGATTCATAGAGGCAATTTGTTGCTGTAAAGAAGAGACAGTTTGTGCAAGATTGTTAATGGTCGCTTCAGTCGAAGAATTCATATTAGATGTGTTAGATTGAGATGGAGGTGTTATGTTATTGAAAGAAGGTAAAGAGTAAGGTGGTGGGACTCTATGATAATTAGTCATAGGAGATGATTGGACAGGAGGAACACTACAAGGAGGAATAGAATGGTTAAATTAATTGCCCCCTTGCGTCATGTTCATTTGTGGAGATGTAATAGGAACACTCATTGAAGGAATGAATGAAGAAGTCGGATTGAATGAAGGAAGAGGGTTAATTGAAGAAGAAGGGTTGCCCCCATGATTAGTGATCATAGGAGGAATGTCTTGTGTAGAAGTAGCCATTATGTTTGATGTAAAAGTAGGTATGCTAGCAATAGAAGTCATCAAAGGAATAGAATGATTGACTTGAGTAGGAGGTTGTGTATAACCTAAAGTTTCAGCACAACTCTTCATAGGCATCACATTCGAATCCATAATGTGTGCAATACCACGCAAAATATCAATTCCATTCTTATCACTTTGAAGCATACGTTTTAGACCCTCAATTAAAGGAAGAGCTTGACTATCAGGGTACTCTTGAGACATCCATTGTCGAAAATCGTCAAATTGGTTATCCAATTTCGAAAGTTGTTCTACAGAAACCTCATGGAGAGCTTCTTCATCATTAGGAGGATTAGAGGAATTACCCATGTCCTCGTTAAAAAGGCTATTCAAATTAGGTTCCATCTCCTCAGTAGTTAAACCTCGAAAAGACTTAATTCTACGGCTTCGTCTAACGGGAATAGTGTAAGTAGGGCTTATTGTTGTAAAACTCATGCACTAGAAAGAGAGAGAAGATTTTGAATTTAGAGGTAGAAATTTTCAGTAAAATCAGCCAATCTTCTGGATTTAAGCTGTTAAATGCAATCACAACAGTCTCCCGAAATTTCGGAAAAAATGTCCGGGACCGTGACGCCCGGAGTGCAACACGGTCCTTGCAACTTTTTTCAAAATTTGCAGGGATGAAAGGTATGATGATTTTAGAGCTAATCTGAAAAAATTGAGTGATTTTACGATCTGTAGATAGGCCAAATTAAAGTTGTAATCTCGAAATTGAACCCTATCAAGATTGTCGAAAAATGCAAAATTTGAATTTTTGAAAAAGAGAGGGAAACTGAAATTTTGAATTTTGTGATTTTAGAGGGAATGTCAAGAGCAATGCAAATTTTGAAATTTGAAAATTGACTCAATTTCACGCAAAATTCAATTTTGAAAGCGGAAATCAAAGTTGTTGTAATCAAGCACTTAATTTCAAAAGTCACAAAATGCAAGAATTTGAATAAAGCACTGAAATTTTTAATGAATGATAACACACTTTTCAGATTTAGGACAGTAAGAACACAATTTTGACACAAAATTTCAATTTCAATGATTTTTAAATGTTTAGAAGCCTTAATCCAAGCAATCACAAGACCAACTTTGACTGTAATTTTGAAGGTGTTATAATTGATAAAATCAGCCAAAATTCTGAATTTTAGCAGAAAAACACAGTAAGATCTCGCTCCCAAAATTTCGGAAAAAATGTCGGGGACGATGGCGCTCGGCGCCACGGTCCTCGCAACTTTTTTCCAAATTTTCAGGGATGAAAGATGTTGTGATTTTATTGCGGAATCCAAAGTTACAGCTGATTTGGAGATGTTTTGATCAGTGAAATTGTCGGACAAAGGTTGAATCAAGAGGGTTTCAAAAATTAGGGTTTTGACACTTAACCACTTAATTTTCAAAATTAAAGCACAGATATGAATTGATAATTTGTAATAGAAGGGCAGATCTGAAACAAGCATTAACATTTAGACATTTCGCAAGTTCAATTACTAAAAAGAAAATTTAGGGTTTTTAATGCAATCACCTCTAAAATTTTGCAAAAGATCAAACATGGAAATGTAATCAATTTTTCAAATCTAAGCATGAAAAATCAGAAAGGATGTTCACGTCAGGTTCACCAAAATGTAAAGCGGAAAATCGTGATCGAACCCTAGTTGTTCTCCCCTCTTCCAACTCCGAGGAGAGAGAAGGGAGGTTCGCTAGGATTCGATGGTTTTCACTTAGGGGAGAGACTTTACATTCAAAAGAGGGGTTGAAACTCATAAGATCCAATCCCACATAATGCAAGATTGGATGCCAAATGAATTTCAAGGGTCAAGACAACAAGGCTACCCTCTTTTGTAAAGAATATTGATAAAGGAATTAAGCTAAGTATGCATAGAAAGTGATAAAGATTCGCTTATAAACTGAGATAGGAATACAATATGAAGCTGCGGACCTGGAATTAGCAGTAAAATGTCGATACGGCGCTGTCCTGCAAATTTGAGCAAAAGTTGTCAGGACGATGGCGCCCGGCGCCACGGTCCTCCGAAAAATCCGCGAAACGAAGGGGGATCTGTTCGTCTCTGCACAAGGATTCCAGATCTTCAATTTCAGCCACGTACCTACAACCTACACACAGAAAAGTGAAGATGATTGGGGGGTTAGGGATTAGGGGTTTGCCTTTAGGTCAAACCCCGATTTTGGAATTAACCAAGAAATGAGCAAGAGCTGTAAATGTAAATGACTGTAAAACAAGTACTAATACCTTGTTCTAAGGATGTTGGTATCCTTATGTGCGAAGGTTTAGATGTTGTATGTTGTATGTTGTATGTAACATGTAGTATATGATCTCCTCTTCAATGGTTGAATCCTTGTCTTAAATGCAACACTTAGCCTTGAATGGAGATTTGAAATGATCAATTGCTTGAAGGAATGCTTGAATGCTTGAATGCTTGAGTATAATTTCCACGCCTTTTCCATCATGTCGAATGAAAGAGGAAAATGTAGTTTATATAATTGTCAATTAGGGCTGATAGACTGATTTTCCCGACCTTAGGCCGACCAGGAAAGTTAATTTCCAAATTGCAAACAAAAAAGACCCGAGACCCCTTAGGAGACCGGGCCCAAAATAGGACCTAGGGACCAGGGCGCTGGGCGCTCTGGTCCCACCTCCCGCGACAGCAGGGTGCAAGGAGGTTCAGGCCGGGGTGCTTGAAAAATGCAGTTTTCAGTGTCGTGAGCAAGTTTCGGGGTCTCCATTCAGGTTGCGTGTTGCGTCGCCATCATGAAGACCGAAATGCAGTCGAAATTGCAAGTGTCGCAATTTTAGGACGCTACACATTGGAACATACTTCCTCGTCTACACTGATTTGTAAAAAGTTATCAAGATTGTTCAAATTTGTGAGTGTCTGCCACTTAACAAATTTTTCATCAGATAGTGTTGGTTGATTTCGATAGAGATTGTCGAGGGTCATGCATGTCATCTTATGCACTGTAGCATATTCTGCAATATACAAAGCTCTTTTTTGGGCAGCCTTCATAATATTCCTCATTTCCTATAGCATGGGCATAAGAGCTGCTAAAGTTAAGAGTGTCTCTAGATTACTTAACCTCTGAAGAAGGTGAAGAAATTTCAGTTGATCTGTTTCGTCGTGAGTTGTGTGAAATAGTCCAATCAAGGATGGATATTCTGAAAAAACTCAATGCACTGGACCATCCAAAGAGATCCATCTGGTATCATTATCCTTGATCAGAAGCTTGATCCCGTCAGTTATTCCATCAACAAAGTGTTGAAATTCCATAAATTGCTTGGGACTTCGACATAAGTGTGAGTAGAGCTATTTGATTAAAATTTTAAATCTTTTTACCGAAGCAAACTTGCTCACAATTCCAAAAGCTAGATTCATTCTGTGAGCCATGCAGTGAGTTGCAGTAATGTACGGTGCAAATGAAGTTTCAATATTTGTACAAAGACTGTTCCTGTGACCTTGCGTTACTGAAGCTCCATTTGCTCTAGCACAAACCAATTTTTTGGCAACCGTCAGGTCATCCATACCTCCATATTCAATTAAACTTCTCTTTACTAGTTGAAATAAATTTTCTGCTGTTGCACTCTCCTTCATTTTAGCAATAGATAGTAGATGAGGTTGGTGGGTATGATTCTCTACAGTATAAACATGCATGCATACCCATGAAGTATTGTCTATTGCCATAACTTCGTCTAAATAAAATGCAATAAAGTTTGACTCTCTTATTTTTTTTCTTTACATCTTCTTTTTCAACCTCAGCAATACAACTTGCCCATTCCCATCCACTGTTTACTGACTAGTGTCTATTAGAATAGTTAGGAACTTTCAAAAAGTGTAATAAATCACTAATTGATGGGAAATCTGTCATAGCACGCCCTCTGCTCAAAATATAAAAAACAACGCTTAACTGAACAACTTTTCCCAGTTGTTCTATTTGCATTGCTTTTCCAAAACTAGCTTCAATAGAACCTTTAACTTCAGCAGGCTTCGTCTATATTTTCTCATGAAAATAATACTCTTCAACATTCCTCACATGCTTACATTCCTCCTTTGTTTTCCATCTTATCACTGATTTTTCAACTCTGTCCATCATTTGTTTTTCATAAACTTTACCCATATGCTTTTCTATGGTGTCAAATTCTAGCTGCACCCTAATTTCCTTGTTATGTTTCCAAGTGAAAATCTTACACCTGCATTCTATTGGAGGCTCACCTTCAATTGGATTCTCCACTGGTTCAATGAATGGATACTTTGATGCCCAATTAATTTTAAAATTCCTCACTGACATATCCCACTCTCAATCCTTTTTTGATCTGGCTTTTTTTTCCCTTCCGTGCATTATCATCAATGGCATTATCACCCAAGTCGATTATATCATTCCGACTAACTTGGGCATCTACCAGATAATCTTCTTCAAGATCATCCTGATCTGAGATGTTAGGCTTGGCGTCGTCTTCAACATGCGGTGTAGGTTGTGAATTTTGTATGTGTACTTGTGATGATGTACCTTCCTGATTTTCACCACAATCTTTTCCAAAGCCAAAGTACGAAGACAACGTGTTTCCTTTTGTTGGCCTCTCATGGCCTTCCCCACATTCAGGTTTCCTACCCTTCTTCCTATTCAACATCTCCAATGAAATAAAGGTTGCCAAAAAAATATCAATTTGTTAAAGAATCAATAATAGACTATAAAGTATAATATATGTTTCATTGGCCCTACGACCTACAATCTAGATGTCTGAGGTTTGAATGTCCCGGCTGACCACTTGGCACTGATGGGTCACCATTGAATAAAAATGAACTCAACAATGCAAACAAATATAGATAAATTCAAAATAACATTATAACACTTCAAAAATATGATCGCTCACCTTTAGGTCACTAGCAGTCACCAATGCAATCAACAACAATGATTTTCCTTAGTCCGAAACTTTGTTATTGATCAGAATTCAGAGCCTAGAACCCACCAGATTGTGTAGAGATAGATCTGATCTTTGCATGTATTTATACCAATCCTTATATGGCGAATTCCGCGGGAATTTTATATGGTTACAAATATTTGGCGAATCCCTCGTAATTATAAGACATGTAATTTTTGAGGCGATTATCGGTCGTCCAAATAATTGGAAAATACAATATAGTTGGTGAAAGTTGGGGTGAATGGAGACACGCGTCGGTAAAATGTCGAGCGAATTGGGTCCTCCTAGCTAACAAATCTTCACATGCCTATAGGCGAATTATGACCGTCTATTAAGGCAACCTCGGAGAGTGTAGGCGAAAAAATTAAATTTACCATGTGTCCACCATATATTGTATTGGCGAAATCCTCAGATAGAAACATTTAATTACATAAAACATATGGCGATCGGGCCGTGAAATTGACGGAAATTGATAATGTTTTGGCGACATGGCCACCCCTAGTCGGTACAACGCCATTTCTCAGGTCGCTGACGTGAAAAATTTGCCATTGGCGAATATTCGCCACTAAAGTAATCTTTGTGCATCACTTTTTGGGTGGTTTTGTTGGAACAGATAGTCGTAGTGTCATAAATTGTATCCCTCTACAATTTCACACTCATTTTGGGCTCACTTTGGTGGTTGTGCCTCATATCTCTGATTCATAATTAATTATGCTCATTCCATGACCAAATCTAAAAGGCCCAACACAATCCTGAGCTCACTGACCTTAGTTATGGCTTAAATAGCCAAGACTATGGCTCCTAGTGTCATAGTCCAATCAAATTGGGCCCAAATTTAAACCTCTAGCATTCAAGAAAGTATGGAGGGAAAAAGTGCTCCTTGATGTCAGCCTTCTTCAAAATTTAAACCTAAAAAGGTGTAAGTTGTGTATAAATACAACTCCCTCCCTTATTTGAACATATATCACTTTCAAATCATAATTCTTATCACTCCAATTGAACATCCAATCAGGCATCTACAAGGCATTTGAGGAGAAATTTGAATTCAAGCATTCAAGCATGAAAGTTCAACAATTGTGATCAAATTATGTGCTCCTCCATGAATGAAGGCATGCATTAACTTCTATCAAGCAACATCAAGCTTTGTGTGAGGCTTTAAGGAAAGAGATTTCACATCAAGGTACCATTTTTCAATTCAATCATTTCCTTAAGGTTTTCATCCTTTGGCCTACTAGGGGTAAGCTCTATTCTAGTAATCATTTTCTATAGTGGAGGTTAATTCCTAACCAGAGTTTGACTTAGGCAAAATCCTATACAACACAACATTTTCCCTCTTTTTGTGTGCAAGTTACATATCTGACAACTGAAAGGGCCATAATTTTGCAAATAAAACTGAGACATAGTTCTATATTTCAAACAGGCAAAAACCTTGGGACTAATCCAGTTAGCTCCATAGTCTGATGCTTTTTGGTTGAATTCCGGAGAGATTGAGCTACAAAACCTCTTAATCCAAGATTCAAAACCTTAGCTTTCTGGACAATTGTCAGGACTATGGCACCTAAATCCATGGTCTAACAACTTTAGGCCCATATCTTAGACACAAGTTCTTCTCTGCATTCCATTTCCAAATTTGTACATTTCAGTTGATTTTTTGGTTTTATATTTTTTGTGTATTTCGATAAATGTCAATTTTGCATCATTCCTTATCTTAATCACATCCAATGAAATAAAGTCAAGAAGTGGAACAATTGATCATAGGGCGCAACTCTTCTATAGGACTAAAGTTGAGCCTAATTGGCTATTCCCTAATGAAATGATATCCAAGACTGTAAATGGTTCCTATTTTGCATTTCTAGAGATAAATCATTCTAGACCATTTCAATAGTGAATCCCACAACTCTTAAATATTACTTGCAACTAAAATGTGTATCACATATAAAGAGAAAAAGCCATTGATTGTGTTATGCGACCTTGAAAAGAGAATTGATTTATAAAGGCATCATGATCGAGTTCATGTATTAAGACTGATTTTAATAATTATAATGCATAGTAATAAGTTATATAAAAATAAAAAAGCAACCCTAGATGAAACCATAGGTGGGGATTAAACTAGACAATGACAAGTGTCCTTAGATCCTATGCTATGAGACAAGATGACCTAAAAATAAAAAAAGCACTTTTAAGTTTAGCTTAAATGAAATAAAGTAAAAGGGAACTTAATAATTAATTACTAGGTGATTACCTGTTTACTCTAATTGTTTTAGCTCATGGTTTTTTTATTACCACTTAATGGTTTCATGTATCATACCTTCTACATATTAGATGCTTGATATGAAGATTTGTGTAGTGCTTCATAAATATTGTTAAGTTGTCAAAATTCCTCCAGATATTTGATTGGTGATACTTATGTGAAGGCTTGATCTACAAATGTATTGTAACTATGTTGTTTATTTAGTAATGCATTGGGTTGTTTTGGAGGGTTGGATCTTTTTCAAAAGGGTTTTTTTCATGTATATCCATGTTATGGTAATTGTTTATTTTATGTTTATATGTGTTTCTTATTTCTATAAGTAGTAAAGGACTAAAATTCACATAACACCCTCATAAAAAAATTAGTATAGGAAGTGTTTCCATGTATCTTGCTTCCTTTCATGTCCTATAGAAACTATCTACCTAGGTGAGTATATGGTTCTTTTGACTCCCATTCTTGTCTCATGGCTCTTACCAATATGAGATTAACTCAATTATAGTCATGTATTCATGTTAAGTGAATGAATAAAATTATCCTCATCTCGTTGTAGTCATTTCCAACTAGTTTTTTAATTTTTTGTTGGATCTATAGCTTATATGCATTTTTAAGTTATCTAATTACAACCTCTATGAGTAGTCATTACACCAAAGATATTTTTCTCATTTATTTATGTTGTTGATAATTAGAAGAAAGATGAACCATTTAACACACAAAAAAAAAAACAAAAAAAAAAACTGTTTGTTGTCTAATAATGATCTCAGTGAGTAGTCATTACATCAACTATATTTTTTTCTCATTTATTTATGTTTTAAATAATTACAAGAAAGATGACCCATTTAACACAAAATATTTATTTGTAAGACAAAAGACCAACATGAATACAATTACTGCTTTGGAATTTTACTCTCTAACTTGTCATTATATTAATGATATTTTATATTAATATTGACTGTAATCATAAGATAAAGTGAACCATTTATTATAAAAAACATCTAAAAATTTATTAGGATGCAACATGAATGATAAATATAATTTGTTACTTTGAACTTTTCACCCTAGATTTTTCCCTATTAGCAAAACTTTTAATATAATGCCTTACAAGTTATTTCTTCTCATAATTATTACCACTTTAAAAGTACCTTATATAATTCTAAACATTAGTCTTGTTATATTAAAATATTTTCTTAAGTTACTTTGGAATTTTTCCATATTACTACTTTATTTTTATTTTATTTTATGAATAGTGTCTAAATTATTATATATTAAATAGTGTTACACATAAAAAAAAAAAAGTGGGTGTAAATAGTCATGCTTCAAAAGTATAAATAGGACAATAGTCCAAAATCAAACATAATTACAATAAGTTGGTCGGTCGCTAGAACAAGAATAATAAAAGGAAATGGGTTTTGCTCCATACATCAATGGAGTCCAAAGAGGCCACTGGAGGGTCCCAACTATCATTACCATCTTTATCATTGGCCAACATGAATAGAAAATAATAGCCAAAGCTAGTCAATGGAACTTGCCAGAATATGACCAACCAACAATCCCACCACCAAATGCTAAGGGAGAGGCACAATACTTTATATTAATATTCAAAAGAGTTTATAGTCTACAGTTTGCATATATCATGAAATATGACACTACATATATGTCAGGATACTTTTGTCTCTACTTTGAAATCCCAATCTACCCCATACATACAAAATGTGCTTGTCCATATACAATTATATATCACAACTATTGATTTGAATCCTAACTTGCCTCTTGAACCGCTTTCCCTTTCACGTCCACCCCCTCATCTTATGCAGGAATAATGGCTATAATCTTTGCTTCTTCCCTGTGCCGTGAAGACTCCCCAAGCAGCAGACGACGCACCTTGTTTGCCTTTGTCTATCCCACTAGTCTTCCACGTTTGTGCCTCACAAGGGAATCTTCTATCGTTTGAGTAGGGATATCACTACGAGGCCCCCATTTTGCAAGCTCCTGTCTAATACTTTGTACTTCCTTTAGTCTGAGTTATGCCTTGACACCATTCATGTCAATCTGAGTAGATGCCCTGTGCACCTCCTTGTTGCAATTAGCACTCCAAAGGAGAAAAGGCTTCAGAAGAGGAGCAAACTCACTCACGTGAAGCCAATCACCGCTAGGGAAAACAAAACCCTCTCCATCTCTTGCCATTCCTAACATCCTTTCAATCCCCTGACACCACTCCATTCTTACACAGTTGTTCATAAATTCACAGTATCCCGTGACTCCAATTCAAGGCACCATTGCAAAAAAACAGAGGCAATGTCCACATTTTTGCGATAGCAAAAGTGGACGTTGAGGTACTCGTCACCCAGGATGATCTTTGACATGATTGAGGAAGTCCTGATCATCAAATAAGAAAACATGCGACAACCTTTCGTCTGAAATGCGACCCCAAAATGCAATCATTTGTTTGGAGGATTGTAGAGAGAAATTTGCCTCCATACTACTCTCGCCCTAGATTTTACACTCTCAGTTTGCCAAACTTCCCTGAGACACAATAGAATAGCTTCCAACATAAACATCACCACTGTCTCTCTTGCATTTGAAACATACATTACTATCATCTACCAGATAAAGAAACATTTAGGGAGGGGTTCTATGGAGGGGGGCTTCCAAAAAAATAGAGCTGGAGCTGCTGAGTTTTTTTTGGAATATTTTAAAGCTAGTGGTCCCATGAATTTTGTTTTGCACTTCAGCTTAAAAATTTCGGCTTCTAAATTTAAGGATGTCATGAACTTTGTAGTGCAGATTAACTTAAGTTTAAACTACTAAATTTAAGTAAATTGGTAGTAAACAAATTTAGTTTTTTTTTTCTAAAATTTATGGAATTAACAAATGGCATAATACATTCCTAAGCTGGTTGGGCAATTTCTAGCCCCACCCCATTTTCACTAGCTTAGATTTTCAAGCCTAAAAGGTGGGGGCTCTATAATTCCGTAGCCAAATTTTTATTTTTTTTCATGGGACCGCCTCTTCCTAAAAAATAGAACTTAAGCTCCCTCCAAAAAACCCCTGCCTTAATGAACCTAAACAGCTCGCACCCCTGTCCTCACCAACTCAGAAGGTTTCTATAAAATCGGATTCATTGATGATGTAGTTTTTCTCCGACAGATTTAAGAATAGGCGAGTATTGCGGTCCTTTCCATCACATATTTCAAAAGGAATTTTCTCAAAACAACCGCCAACCATCGCCACCACCCTCAATACATACGAATTACAATGCTTGCAGTACATCTTCAACTCCTCCAGCTACGGTTCACATGAGTGATATCGAATCTTCTTCATCCCCATCAAAATCAAGCTTTAAAGAAATCTCTTCGAGTAGTCAGTCGTCTCATCATCCTTAATGCACTCGCCATCTCACCTTCCCTTAGAGATGCAAACTTGACCACCTTAAAATATTGGTGCCACCTCAGACCTTCCGTTCTTACCTTGCTTCTTGAGCTTTTGGCCTTTCATTAGACCATTTGATTTCACCATTTTGCAGATCAGTCGCCTCTTTAGCTTGTGCGTCAGTTTCTTGGTTACTATCTCTTAGCACATGGGATACCTTAAATTTATGAAACGACATTAATTCAAGTCTGATGTTTTGAATCGTTTTGTTGATCTTCCAATAAGTAGCTTCCCCTTTCAGTATAGCATGAATTATTATTTGTGAATCCCCTTCCAAGTGGAGATTCATGACTTCTTTTTTTTTTTTTTTTGGGCAAGAAAGCCGTGTTTTCTTCAACTTCATTTTTAGTATCCACCCTTAAACCTTGATTGTACCTAGCCAAAACATGACCATCTTGATTTTTCGCTACACATCTAGTCTACGAGGGTTTTGGATTTCCTCTCGTCGCTCCATCAAAGTTGACCTTAATTCAATCCTACTTCGGAGGTGTCCAAACAATCTGTTTTACCATGTTTGAAAATTGATTTTTTTTGTTATATAAGAAAATTAGTTACTTTTTCGTTATCTTCATCTAGGTTAAGAACTCAATTCTAGCACCTAATACCATCACTTCATCCAACAAAATCACAATATACTAAGTTCTTTATTCTATTTAGCAACCATTTGAAATGTACCTCTTCTTGATAAAATTTGACAAAAATGAGAGAGACCCCATAAATGCAAGAATCAAATTGTCAAACTCTAATCTTTAAGCACTCAATAGATGCCACTTGATATATCGAATATACCCAAAAGAAACTAATATAATTTATTTCAAGAAAAGCTACCCAAAAAGTATAGATTACATATGCTTTCTAAATTGTGGAAACTTTTCAAGAACATTCTAATGATTAATCATCGTTGAAATTCCTCATTTACAACATTGGAGGTATTGGAAAATTTCACATTAAATCTCACATATTTCTCATAAAACAAAATATGAATCTTATTCCAAAATTATGAAGTTAAAGTATTTTGAATGCATTCATCCTTAATTCTATGTTTACAATTGTTATCACAAGCATTGTTGTCACATGTCGATGCTTTTCAAGAAAGGAAACTATGTTTTGAAATCAATATGGTTCTCATTATTACATGTCTATAAAGTCATTCTCACAACACAAGCCCTTGCATATTGTCCATATTATCTATATCTTGGATGTACATTTGACCCAAAATGATAAATAATCAAAATTCTAATTTTAATTTTGATTATTTATTATATTGGGTCAAAAGTACATCCAACATGTAATGTTCTGTTGTTAATATCTTATTATCAATTACCTTCTTGTATTCATAATTGTATTTTGTTGTTTTTCTTGTGTAATGCTAAATTCATGTTTTTGGGGAGAAACAAACAAATATTGCCTAACAATAAGCACTTCATATCACTCTCCACTGATGCCTTGAAAGTTGCCTCCTTTCTTGACAATTTGTCATTTATAGTTCTCATCTCATATGTAGTTAATGTCCCATGTAATTCATTCATGGTTAAACTATTCAAATTTTTGGCTTCTTCTATTGTGAAAACTTCTGAATTAGACCTAGGGATATGATTACCTTTTTAACAATCATTGGTTCTTTCACTTCTTCACCAAGACCTTTGATGGTATTGACAACTTATCAACTCGGAGTAGGTATGCAACAATATCTTCTTCTTCCTTCATGTCTAGACCTTCAAACAAACCCTGTTAGTTCTAAAGTTTTGCTTCTTTGACTTTATCATCGCCTTCATATATATTGTAGAGTTTATATCCCAAACTTCTTTTGTAGTCCTCCAATGCATTATTTTCACAAACTTGGAGTTAGCTAGGCCACATAAAATAGTATTTCTTGCCTTTGCATTAACTTCGCGTGCTCTCATCTCAGCTTAATCTCTTGGAGGACTTTCTAGAATCTCATAGCCATCCACAACAAATTACCAAACATCAAACCCCAACACCATCAAATAGGCTTCCATCTTTACTCTCCAAAAAGCATAATTGAATCCATCAAATAATGGTGCATTGTTTGAAGAAAGACTATCTTGAGCAACTAAGTGTGCCATCCTCGATCTACCTCAAGCTATTTAGCTTCTTCATTCGACTTAGCTATGATATTGGTTGTTAGACACACAAATATACTAAGAGGGGGAATTAATCAATATATGCAAAATCTCAACTTTATATCCAAAATATCATTAGCAATATTTTTGAATCTTACATAAACATTAACATAATTATCCAAATGATAAACATAAACACACATTCTCACAAGATAACACCAAATGTATGTGGAAACCCTAAAGAGAAAAACCACTATGAGAATAAAACTGCTTGGAACAAATACCCAGATCCAACCTCACAAAATTATAGATCATTTACAATAAAAATTAGGCACCAACCTACCAAAGACACCAATCCCCAAATAATTTTGTAGGCACCAACCTACAAGACACACCAATCCCCTAATCCAAGAGTTGAGCACCAATTTCGTCAAAATACAAGAGATATGAATTGTGGACCTTCAAGGCTGAATACTCAGCTTCCTTATGATTTGATCAACATCAAAACACCCTCACATAGTGCATAAGATCATCAATAAAAACCGCACACAATAATTGATATGCTACTCATAGAATCACACATACCCACACATCAATCACACCTTCTAGATGTATACATTAAGGGACCATGTTATGAATGAACCTATATCAACTATATATGTGAATTACAATCATAATTGCATTCACATGTCAGCTTAGACTATAATTGCAATATCCGCAAATCAACCATAAACAAATTCCTTAACCAAACATGTAATAGGCCAAATCCAAAAGCCCATACATTACTGCACAAGGAGTACACCATGCATTTCCAATTAGACTTATTTGGTCCCAACAATCATCCACATACTATATTTGGTGAGCGCACGTTAAAAACTTTGAGTGCATCAAACTAGAACATCAACCCAATTGACCAACATAGCATAGTGACCACTTTGTCATTTCTAACTTTCTATCTACTTTATCATTTCTAACTTTCTATCAACTTTAATACCTTTCCAAACCAGAGATCACAACTGTTAAAGGTAGTTGAATGTAGAGCATAACAAATTGTTAGTCTGAGAGATTGACCTTAGTAGCATCCATAATTTTTTCTGGGTCATCTTAAACAACTGTAATAGATGAAAGATGATATTACAAACATACTACAACATATCCCATCAACATAATTTGTGAGTGTCCTTCAAGAACTCAACTAATCTAACATAGGCATGACAATAATTGCACTCTTGTACTCTTCTAGATACCTTGACATCAATGACAGAACTAATCAACACCTCTGATGTCAATGACAACCTTTGCTTAACAATGACCATCTTCACTAAGCATGATTGCTTCTCATCCCAATTTCCATGAGCAAACAAGCCCGACAACACTAGCGAAGTGGACAATGTGTTCTTTCTAGAATCCTAACAACAACTATGCGACTAGATTCCAAGGTATTGTTGATTGTAATTAGAGATGGCCGATTCCAATTGCCTTGGGCAACATTGGAATCCGCCCAAGGGGGCCAGCCCCTTCTCCAACGTATAGGGCTGGGCCCTATACCTCACAGCATCTCATAAAGACCCCACGCTACAACTTCACACTACATACAAGCTAACACGCCAACATGAATAGGGCCAACCCTATCCTAATGCATTTCGATTAAATAAATTAAAGGTCTTTAATTTATAAGGCAAGCCGACATGATTAAGATTATTGCTCCACATATAAATAAACATCAACTTCACATCATCACTTACTCATTCATTTTTCATGCGAAATACACATATTTGCCTTATACGAATTGAAGGAGCAATATTACAGCGAAATATATCTGCTATACCAGCGAATTACATCTGCCATTAAAGTGCGAAATTCATCCATAAGGAGAGTGAACTAAAGTGCTAAGGTTGGAGACCATTAAAGTACAGGTTCCATATACAATATCATACAGACCTAGGGTTTGGACCTGACTGTTGTTGGAAGTGTTAAAGGGAGCAAATTTGACAACTTGTTGCTTGTGAAAGTGCAGTCTTGTGGAAGACATTATCAACCCTAAGTGCAATCACCTTCAAGTACTTGAGATAAGTGTTGTAATCTTCATATGAATATAATCCATAATCAGATCTGAGGATCTTTTCTGGCTGGGTTTTTCTTCCTAGCAGGTTTTCCCAGAGTAACCGTGTCTTGTTCTTATTTTGTTCATTTCTTGGTTATGCTTAAATCTGGAAAACTATAAATCTTTCATCTAATTAATTTAGTTAGCAATTAAATTCTGATTTTTAGAGTTTACATTAATCTGAAAGCGTTAAAATCAACAGGTATAAGCCTCTTTAGGTTCTTGTAACCCAAATTATCTAAAAAGATTTTACATAAATTTCCCAAGAATAATAGTTGGCCTCCAAATCACTATAAAAACAAGTAATATTAAAGATGATTTCACTTGGTTGATAAAACAAGAAAATCCTTTTTGTTAATATGCTAATCTTGATTGATTCTTGTTGTCTATGCTACCCTAACCCATCAAAATTGCACTCCTATATTTTGCATATAAAACCTTTAGAAGAAACGTTTTTATTTTTTTTTATTTTTTAGCCTCTAATAAGAATTCTTTATTGAATGTATTGAGTTCAAGTCTTCTTTCAATACTATTAAAGAAATTGATTTTCTTTTTTGTTATATAAGAAAATTAGTTAGGCTTTCATTATCTCCATATAGGTTATGAGCTTAACTCTAGCACCTAATATCATCATTGCTTCGTCAACGAACTCTAGCACCTAATATCATCATTGCTTCGTCAACAAAATCGCTATATACTAAGTTTTTTATGCTGATTAGCAGCCATTATAAACCCACATCTTCTTGATAAAATCCACCAAAAATGGGAGACCCCATAGATACAAGAATTGAATTGTCAGCCTCTAATTGTCAAGTACTCAATAAAGCCACCTACACCCAAAATATTGTCAAACACTCAATAGAAGCCACCTACACCCAAAATATTGTCGAGCATTCAATAGAAGCCACTTGATATACGGACTAAAGAAACAAATTTAATTTTATTTTAATTAAAAAAAAAAACATGTGAAAACATTTAAAACATGTACTTCCTTAATCGTGGGACTTGTCAATTTCAAAAGTTTGCTGACCAACTTTTTATTTTAGCATAGTTTAACTTCCTCATTTCCGACATGGAGGCATTGGCAACTTACACAGTAAGGCTCACACATTTCTCATCAAAAAAGTTATGGATCTTATCAATCACAAGTAGTTTCCAATATTATAAAGTTGAAACAGTTTGAATGGATTCATCCTTAATGCCATGTTTACAACTGTTATCGACAAGCGTCGTCGTCAAATGTCGATGCTTTTCAAGGGAAACTTTGTCCTGAAATCAATATGGTTCTCATTAGTACTTGTCTATGAAGTCGTCCTCGTAACACACGCTCTTGCATATTGTTCGTATTTCTTATCCTGGATGCATTATTTTGTAGATTTTTTTTTCTGTAATGTTAATTTCATGTTTTTGAGGAGACAAACAAAAATTGCCTAACGATAAGCACTTCATATTCCCCTTAAAAAGTACAGAAACTTGAGCTATCAAGGCAAAACAATAACCCAATTAAAGAAGCATCAATTGAAATAACCTTCTTTTGTAGTAACCTTCTAACCACAATAATATCAGGGTTGGCATCAAACTCTAGAAATGGCTATCCAGCCCCTAGAATGCACCAATGTATAAGTTACCCTCATACACTGTAACTTACGCATTGGTGCATCCAAGGACTGGATAGCCATTTCCGAAGGCAATTGTGAGGCAATAATTCACAAAACAGTCACCCTTAAAGAAAACCAAATGAATTCAGATAGTATCCATTACAAATTATGACTAGTGTACTAGCATGTGTCTGACTAAACAAGATATATTCCCCCAAATAAAATTATGCTTACAGAGAGCCGTACATTTAAGAAACATAATTGGGCATCATCATGTTTCCAAAAAAACTTCAATGTAATCTAGTTTACAAGGAGATATAGTATATTTTGGAAAACATAATGAATTGGTTTATTTCATACATACATAACTCAAACTATCATTATTTAATACCAGTATTTGTAAGTTAATGGAAAATGTGATATACAATTATTTCTTGACTGATGAGTGATAAGGGCCTGTCTCTGAAAATATTACCGCATGCTATGGAAGAGACATTAATCATGAACACACCAGCCATAAGCCGCTTTCAATCTCTAATCTTGAGGTGTGAGTAAGGAACTCTACCTAGACCAATGGGTGGAAACAAGAAACGCTTGCATTCTGACATAAATTAACTCGTAGCAACCCCAAACAACTCGTTACAGCACTATTTTTAGTCACAAATGAAAACCATGAGGTTGTATCCATGCAAAATAATTGTTAACATTCAAATCCAGAACATACAGAAAGAAAAAACTTCTGCTAATTCTTTATACCTGAAAAGGTATATAAAAATTGATATGTTTCACCAGAACAAACAGAAAGCAATATTAAGGTAGTTAATTCGGAATTCCATTTCAGTGCAAATTAAACCCTTTTACAACTATATTCAGCATAGATTTGATTACCCTAGTCTCCAGGATACATCAAACAGCAAAATTCACTCAAAGCTTTGAGTCTAGACAATACATAAATAGTACATCTGCATAAAAACTTCTTGTGTGGTAGATAGACTACAAAACACCAAGCTTTATTTTTAATTCCATGTGGAATGCTCGCCATATTAATTGACAGTTTATCAATGTCTTTACTTCTTAAAACCAGCCCAAAAAAATCATGCCACCAGAAACTTGTTACTGTTGTACAAAGTCATTAACAAGCTCTAATGGCATCAGAAGAGGGTTGTGTTCTCTCAGAAGTATCCCATATTTCAACTCCACACTGGGAGTTCAATAAGGATTCATCATTGGAGGCATACACCTTTGCGGGAATCACAGTTTCAGAACCTGTATTTGCATGTTCGCAGGTGTGATATTCAACATTCGGCATATTTTCTGCCTGCTTTAGTCTTGCTTTCTCTGCTCTTGACCCTATCACTTGACCCAGAATGGAAGCTGCAATTGTGACTGCCATAGCCGTCTTTGGCATGTTCACTGCCTTCCTTAGCATTGCCACAAAAGGAATTGCAGAATGAATTGCAATAAACCAAGATGGTGAAAACTTTTCAGTGTGTTCTCTCCAAACACCTAATGGAATATTAGCAGCCATACCCAAAAGCCCAATTGCAAACATCTTTTCAGGTAATGATTTTGGCCTTAAATTCTTCACAAAAGCTGTTCTTGCTAATGCAGCCCGAGCTGCAACTATAGCAGGGGGGCATTTTATCTTCATTCCAGGTGGAGGTTGCATAAGATTTGCAACCAGTGGCAAAACCTTGCTCACAGCTTGATAAGATTTTGCAATTGGACACTTTCCTGTCTCTAGCCATTCTTTGCCAGTCGCCTCATGAAGGCCATCCTGCATTTTTACAGAAAATTATAAGGACTAAAGCAAAAATGGTACAAAAAATTAAATAATAATTGGTGAACTTATCCAGTAAATACCAGTCGATTTAAATGCTAGAGGGTTAAAATTCTAACATTATGGGCACATCTCACAGTTTTGGAGTACAAGCACAAAAAAAGGTCTATTGGTTAAAATCAATATCTTTCAAAATCTTAATCTTTTTCTCGAGATCTTACACACCACAATAAAACGGGATAACCAGTCTTAACGATTAAACATAGCATAAACAACAAGGTATGTAAAATTGAAATTGCAAGGATGTTTAAAAATGGAAAAACACATATCATGTAAATTTAACAATATGAGACAAAAAGTCAAAATTAAATTTCAATGTGTCATCTGTATTCACACTGTTTCGCTCTATTGTTATTGCTAAATAATAGAGAGTTCCAAGTGTAAGTGAATTGCCCAGGACAGATTCGTGCCCAAGTTTGTGAGATAAACACTTGGAATAATGCATAAGATATGTGGAAAGAAATCTCTGAGTGTCTCTCATATGGCAAACGAAACTCCACAATCACATATTATAATTAAGTCTATATGATAAATGAAATCTCTCGAGGTAAAATTTTCAACATGCTTCATTCAAAAAAGAAAGCAAACGTGCTTGAAACAATTTTAGAAAGCTAATAATACACATGAATAACAGCAACTAATAGCTTCTAAGAGCAACTAGTGAAACGAAACAGGATGATGTAAAAGTTGGTAATATACCTACCACCAATATAGATCCCATTATATGAATTGGATGAACCATACACACCCATAGAACTTTATGGATAGATTGTTTCTCAAGTTACAATAATACTTAACAACATCAGGCAGTAAAGACATGGGAATATAGTCTCATAATATACATAGATTCATATGTGTGTGTGCATGTGTGTGCGCGTGTGAAATTGAAAATAACCAAGTTAGATACAAAGCTCCTCCAATGGTGATGTTGGTAAGGTGGTGGATGAAAACACAAAATGGGAAAGGCAAATGCAAACTACACACTGATGGTGCATCTAAGTGGAACCCTAGCTCATGATTAGAAAACTAGAACTTGGGGACACCTAACTCTGCTGTTATTAACAGCTATAAATTTGAGGGATACAACCTCAATTGGAAGCAATCATGCTATGACTTTTATGCTGGTTTGGCTTTATGCTAGCTTTCATTACGCTACCAGATTCAGTGCTAGACTCGCTACAGGAGCTACCTAGATAATTTTCTGCTTTGTAGTTTTAGACTATATAGCAATGAAGGCATCCAGGTTCTATATTACCATGGATTATGCTATCTAATTTTGTTACAAAATAATAAATTTAGCTCTTATTTTGCCAAGTTCAAATAAAAAGTAAGACACGAAGATAAAGAACATTGTACATTGCAATAGAAAAATGCCTAACTTTATTTTAGCATCCAAATTTTAACTCAGCCAGTTCGCAAACAATTTGTAGAAGTTTACTGTTTAGTTTATCTAATCATGTAGTATAACTGTATAGGACATGCATGTTACGCTCATCAAAATAAATAATAAGTACAATAAGATAACAGTACCATATGCACAACATGGTAATAAATCATAACGTGGCAGGTTGTAGTCACAAAATGAAAGATAAACACATTCATAATCACCATATACAACAAAACAATCTAATACTTCCTAATCATAGAGACCATAATGTAATGCAACAAGGTTTCACCATTCACCTAGGTTGCAGCCAGAGAAGCAATTAAACATATTTTCTGAAAAGGACAAACGCAGAAATTGCCAATAAAAACTAGAATGACCATGAATGCCATGACTGTCAAAAAAACATGAGCTTTAAAACATACCGATCTTACAGTAAACAAATCAAAGTTCACATAAATAGTAAACATGCTAGAGTTACCTCTTGCCGTAGGTTTGGCTTCTTTTTTCCATTCGAGTCTCCTTTCTTTTTATTTCTCTTTATGTTTTTATTCCTCCCCATGAAAGAATCAAAACTGAAAGGACCTCCAGCTCCAAATGCTGACAGGCTAATAGTTGCAGCAGATGCTGCAAATGGATGAAATTCTGAGGTGGGAGCATTCTCTGTGCCAGACAAAGTTTCAGAATTAACTTGAACTGAGGACCTTCCAGAAAGAGGTACAACTCCATTGTGGCCATGAAAAAGCCTGAAAGCGGTCTCAAAGTTAGGTCCATCCTCAAAAATGGGACCCCTTACTCCTTCGACCTGCAAAAGCCAAACCAATACTGTCAGAATCCCTAATAAAACACTCTAGGCACAGATAACCACCTAAGAGTTAATACAAGTACATACAAAATTATCACCTGGAAAACTCTACTAGTCATGAAAATTATATACAAAAAAAGTAGAACTTGAAATGATGAGAAACTCACTACAATTCTCTATACCTAATAGCCTAACAAAAAATTCACAACTTAAAGAAAGATAAACAAGAGAGTGCAATGCTAGCTTTCTTGCTAGATATATAAACAATAAATTGTCAATAATTAGTTGAAACTTAAAATATGATGCCCAGTAAATAGGATGGCTACTCTTCATGCTTAAGCAAGTACTAAATACATACTCTCATGAGCATTTCTAAATTTCTTCAGTAAAACAGTTTTCTTGTAGCAATTTCTGGCTTATAAAGAGGAACTAGGCACTTGTCTCAACTCTCCATGCTTAATCTCTTCTTCTTGAGTAAAGATTTGACACATTATACTTTCAAATTTGTGATAGATTTTGCACTGGCTCAATGTTAAACAGCATGTCTCTTCCAGGCCCAAGTGTTATCGTATAGATTGAGGCTTATATATTTTGTAGGCAACACACACATCTTCTCAAATAACTTGTACTTTACAGGATAGTTTCCTACAAATTTTAAAAGCAACATGCACATCTTCTCAAGTTTTTTCCTCTACAGGTAACTAATTTGTCTCACTAAACCAAACTGGAGTACATAATCCTTTATCCACATAGATGAATGCAACAGGTCAGTAGTGAAGAAAGCAGATTAATCAATCTTTGTGCATTCAAATTTGCACCTCAAGTTGCACAACTTAGACAAATCTAATCTGGGGCCAACAATGCTTTGGAATGTAGAGCTATAGCAAACCTGACTTGGATCCTCCTTAGCTACCCTTGTCTACCTTTTATTACTTGGAGATAATATGGAAGAGGCTCCTACAAATGAGCCTGATGGTGAGGCTAGATTGAGTGAAAAGAAACCTGGTTCTAGTGAATCAAGGGGCAATTTTGAAACTCTCAATGAAGAGTAAGTTGACAATTTTTTCATGTGCTTTAGTTTGACAATTAATTTATTTGACCTTATGATATGGATCATAATTAAACCTAAGAGCAATTTTGTTTTTTGTTTATTTCTCTGTGAATTATACATGATATTAATATTTACTTAATTTATTTTTATATTATGTGCAGTCATTTCCATGTTGCACTATATCCAAGGCACCCAGAAAACAACATTTCTCATACGCAACCCATATTTGTACTCGTATCCAAGTAACACGGGGTAGCACAAAAGTCGAAACATTCCCTTTGCCTTGATTGACCTTCATTCCCAGTTACCCATTTGTTGACATACTAGCCCAGGTCCAAGTCCAGTTCAGACCCAGTCCAAGAACTGGGTAAATTCAGCTGCAGAGGCCTTTCAGGGTCCTGTAAAACAGACCTGGATTTGGCTGGGACAAACTGGGGTGAGTCAGGCAATCCCGCAAAAAAAAGAGGCTGTTTTTAATTTATTAACTTTTTGCTCTTTCTTTACTTCAAGTTTGACTGAAAAACAAAAAAACGCGACCCTTTAACCTAAGAGTGTCATCTAAAGTTTAAACCATTTAAAACACAAAAACAAACTCATTTGCCTCATTTTGAATGCCAATGACAAAAACTATTCATTCTTGCTGAACTTCAATTCATCATGCTTGTCAATGATGATGATGGTGATGATCTTTTTGAAGAACCATATGATGCCGATTGCTGATTTTATCATATTAAAATTACATGAATTACTCAGAAAACAATCGCTATATACAATTCTCTTTTCACTAATATCAAAAGTTTCAGCTGAAATTATATCTATTCACTATTTCAAATCATGTTCAAAATATATTTTATAAAGGTTATGTTATATTACCTGTGTTTCAATTGTAATTTTTCTTTGAATAAGTTTATACATTTTCTGTAGCTTACTCTTTATCCTTTTCCTAAATTTACAAAGATATAACTACCAGATACAGATAACATACTCATATAATTTAATCCTTTTTCAAAACACGATGGATAGTAAAATGCCCTGCTACTACAAAATTTGCCCATGGCCACAGAAAGCAAGTACATTACACAACAGTCAGAAAAACACATAGTAGCAGATTATCCTATCAAATATCCAGTGAACACAGTATCATACAAATTCACTTACGATAACAAGCTCGTGGGATCTGATGTAATCATTGAAACTTTTTTATTACTTTCACTGCACTAAAAGGGGGAATAAAAAGCTATTTGTGATCAAGGATCAAACCATACATATCACTACCACAATAGAAAATTATTTCTAATTTTCTAAGCAAAAACCACCATAAATGCTGATAAACAGAAAAGGTCTAAAGATTAATTCCATCTTATAGTTGAAAATAGTGAAACAGGCATGTGAACAAAGCAGAACCAAATTCAGGATTGTGTGTTTCGACCTCTCGCATACATATAAGGTCACTTGGTAAGGGTCAATTACGTCCCGAGATTGGTCATATGATCAAAGCCCAGAGGTATGTAACTTGAAGAAAACATACGGTTTCAGTGGAAAAGAAATCTTCGTACGAAACCCCAAAGAAAGGTCTCATATTATATGTGGTTTCGGTGACTGGCATGGTGGTGACCTGAAAAGCAGCTTTACCTTTCGTATGCAACTGATACAAATCCAAAAAAATTTGTGAACGATAGGAATGGGTAAGGCGAAACGGTACTTACTGGCGTAGGAAATCTTATCGGCGAGGCAAAGCAAAAATTTGTGGGTTCGGTAATGTTCCTCAGGAAAGGGCACATTTCCACGCCCTGATCGATAAGCCTCTCAGGCGGTGGCATGCCGTCGGCCATACGGACTCTGAAGAAATGATCCATCTCCAATAGAAGTTGAATCCGAAGAAAACCCTAGGGGAAATTCGCCTGCCAAAAGAACAAAAACGTCAAATTCCTCGACCAATAACAGAAACCCTAACAGAAATAAATCCCCTTCCGGCAAAAATTAACATGGAAGGAACATCAACAAGCAAGCCTAGCGCTAAAAGCTTTACAGAATCCAAAAATTGTAAAAATTCTACCGCGTAAACCCCTCAAATGCCACCATTTTTCGATCAAAAAGGCCACAGCAACCCTTAGAGTCCCCAATACTTCAAAATACACGTACGCACAACAACCCAGTTTGACGATCATCTTCAAATTTTGGATGCAGGAAACCCTAGTTTTTACAAATATGGACGAAAATGAACGCTGAAAACCTCAAACCAGAGATCGCTCACCTCGAAACGAAGAACTCGATATGGCAGGGTGACTGTAGCCGGCTAAATAAGGTCCAAAAATGGCGAATTGGGCGCTTCTGCTAGCGATCCGAGAATGTGTGTTTTGCTCGCTAGAGGCGTGTGGCTCACCTTAGAAATGGACAATCTCTGCGTGTTCAATGCATGGACTTCTATCCCACAAATCACCTACTTAAGAGTTAAAAAATGATAAAATTTGTCAGGACAGCGTGGCCGGTGGATTAGACTTGTTCAATGCCGGCCCAATCGTCCGATTTCGAAGGATTTGGTCGTCACGCGATCGAGGCCGTGCAACGCAAAGAACATGCCTGGAATCTTTCTGGGTAATCGTTCTTGTCGATTCAAGATGATCTGTGGCCCCCAGTCCAAATTGCCAATTCCTACTGGCCAAAGTAACTTTTATTTTTAGCTTTTCCAAATTTAGTTCTAGGGGAAGATTAAAACGTGCCCAATTTCGCCATCTGCGTTAATCTCGTGCCAATGCTTGTTGACCAGCAATAAATAGCACAGCTCCTCTCTTAACAGTTACAGCGCCTCTTTGATTTATTCAGGTCAAGATTCCTCGCCTGGCACAACGTGAAGATTGAATTTGTTGCTTAATTAAAGATTAGCCAACTACCTGCTCCAAAGTTGAATTACACCGAATCCAACCAGCGAAATTGATTTAAAAATTATTGCCTTTTAGAAAGAAATTTCAACGTCAGACTTGACATTTGATCCAGAAATGCAGTATTTGAGCCATGGAGATTCGTTCCAAGTAATTTGGATGAAATCTTCACTGGACATATATGTTTTGTACGAGTATAAAATGTTTTTTGCATGGAAAAAATCAAAATCAAAGAAAGTATACAAAAGTTGTATTTTTGTTGTGGAATAGAATAGACTAGAAGCTTTTTAATGTCTAGGAGATTAAATAAATATTAGTAGATTTATTGTTTTTGTTTTGTGAAGTGCTGTTTTTTTCTATTTAATTTGATAATGAATTCTTTTATTTTCTTCACCTCCTTTTTGTTGATTAATTGTGAAAAGACGTCGTTGAATTACTTAGGTACTTGATTGCATGTCTTGGAATCTAAAATAAAGCCGTTTTTTGTTCCATTGTCCCCATTGTACAAATTGTACAAAAGTCTCCTTTTTTCTTATATATTGGATTTACTTTGGTAAGAGTATCTTCACTTTAGTATACTTGGGCTCTCTAACATCTCAATGATGGATCATAGAGTGTGACCTGAAACGTTGATGCAAAAATACACACTATGGATCTAGAAACAACAACAAGGAACGCTATGGATTGCTAAAAATTGATATCCTTAATTTAGTGTAGTTGTTTTAGATATATACCTATATGCAAGAAATGTAAAGAGTTCATTTTTGAGGTGCATGCTTCAAGAATCACAGCGCTCAACATCTTTTACGTTTATTTATTTAAGATCGGTATTTTAATAGCATCATATCTCTTGACGTCTTTTACATAGATTTATTTAAGATGAGTATTTTAGTAGCATTCATAGTTGTAGAATGTAAAA